>NC_071095.1:29332396-29632396 GCF_027358695.1 Spea bombifrons | reverse complement strand
TTTTTTTGCAAGGCTATCCTTGCAATACATGCACGGGCGCACACGCACACCTTTATAATCTGCATTCTAGGATGATAACATTGGTGCTATTAGAAATAAACACCTAAATCTGCTGGATTGGTGAATTCAGTACACTCTGAGAAGCATTCTGACCTAACCTCCACAAGGTACCAAAAAGTGGCTGATTACTTGAAGCTCGTGAAATGCACGGTCCTTCCAGAAATATAGTTGTAACTTTCTCCGCACAGCCACACACATCTTCAATGTCTCCTCTCCTGAGGCTGAGTGCTGCAAGGATGAAAAGAGAGAGAGAGAGGGTAAGAGAGAAGCTCCAGAATAACAGATTACAGCACAGATCTGAATCGGAGTCCTGAAGAGTGGAAGAAAGAAGATTCAAGTGAAACATGCAAAGCCTCTATAAAGTACTATGCATCCTTCACATCTCATTAACTTAAAACCGGAGAGAAAAAGTCCTTTTGCGTGTTAGAAATCAGAACATTATTACGTCGCTCTAAAACAAACTACAGATGCCGTGCATTGAGGTCGTATCACTCTATAAGTGCAACGGATGACAGGCGGACAATAAATCTACGAGAGTGATGACGGTTTCAAAACTACAATATATTGGATGGATAATCGTTTTGGCATGTAGGCCCTTCAATCAGATAAAAGACACCTTTGGAACAGGTTTAAACCGAACTATGATTTTTTGATGTACATAAAGGATTGTGAATGACAATATCTCCCGAATATATGTTTTACAATCACCCCAACTGGCTCTAGACATGCCTGTAGAAAAAAAGTAAGGTATCGCTAGAGGCAATAGAGACTATGTCTTTAAAAAAAAAAAAGTGAAAAAGTTTAGAACGTGGTCTTATCACTAAAGCAGTAAAATCATTTTATTAGCTGTCTTGCCGCTGTCTCATTTTATTCATAACCCCCAATGTACAGAAAAGGCCTGATAAATTATTTGTATCTACTAAAACATGCTTGATTTCAGTAACATATTGATATTATGTTCTGGCACAAACCAGCGTCTAAAGGCGCCATCAATTTCAAAACTCTTCCGTTCCTCTTCCCCATCCATCATGTATTTAAGTTTGCGTTACACATTTTTGCCCTATACTTTTACAGGACATAAGTTCATGAATTGGTGATATTTAGAACCTTTAGAAGCTTTAACCTATATCAAAAAATATCAATAAAGTGATTATAAAAAGAACCATGTGGAACAATGAATTCACAACACCTGCAAACTCTGTTAGCAAATGAATCCCTTCCGTCCCCTACGGACATACCGGTACGGCCATAAAACGCATCGCAAAAAACATCCCTGCCGCTACACGGGAGGTCAGGCTGTTGTTTAACAGCCTGGGCTCTCCCCTGACAGCATAAGCCGGCATCGCTGGTTTTCTGCTCCCCGATCTCCTGTAACTGCTTCCAGCACAAACGCCGGAAAACTGTTACAGTTTTAAATGCCCGATCACGTGATCGGGCATTCCCTTCCAGGTCACATCACTTCGATCTAAAGGGACGCATGAATAAAAACCTAAAATAAACAAAATAAAGGGCATCTGTTTAAAGTGTAACCTGTAATAGAAAAAATGAAGTCACTTTGTGGGTCATCTATTTGTTTAATTTTCTAGGAAACGGAGAGAAGAAAGGATATTACAGATCATACGTCTCCACAATTATCTAAGATTGCTGTGTTCTGGCCAGCAGGCAGTCAGCGGCAACATTCAGGAAAGTATATATTATTTTAAATATATACCATGACTATTAAATGCAGCGGAACTTGTCATCAATACTTTTTTGAATGCCAGGTCCACGTATCTGCTACAAAAAAAAAAAAAAAAAGGAAACAAATACTCACTTGAAGGTCGCAAGAAAGCAGAGAAGCTCCCTTGGCCTTTGAAATTGTAGTCATTTGCTGGAACGTCAGTAAGTCGTGGACACAAACATTATTATCTGACCCAAAGAGCGAGAGAAGAATGAGTTATATACGCAAGGGCCCCGCATTACAAATCAATAGCAACATTTAAAACATGAACGGCAACAGGAAATTCTTAAGCACCCTTACTCACCGAGTAAACTGACGAGGATCTTAAATTGAGGAACAACATGAATCTGAAATAGAAACAAAGAAATACTCAATCCAGACGGAAACTTTAAAGATATTAGCTTCAAAAATATGAAATACATAGAAGTAATATCTAGGAGTAACTAGGAGAACCTAAAGGACCCCACCGCAGCAGAATCAACATAAGACCCTATAATTAATGTCTGCTTAATGATGACCTGTTATAACTCACAACTCACAGAACTGGAAGCCATCGTCATATAAAGTGATTGACAGCAGATTCAATCTCCACGCATATTAGATACTTTCCAAATCAGATGCCTTACCTGCTGAATCTTCTTTGCAAAGTTTTTGTTCGATTTCTCCAAAGTCACTTCAAACTGGTTGCATCCTAGAAACAAATTAGTAATATTTGATGAATATGCCCAAAAATATGCGCTAAATTGTCTTTAAAGAGACACCACAGCAATCATATCCACTTTAGTGCATGTGATAGCTGAGAGGTCCCTTTAAATTGACATGGTGTCCCTTGGGAGGATCCTGAGGTATCACTTAATATTGCTAAAAGTAAGCATAATGACACAGAATTTACAGATTATTACGTGTTGTTGTTGACTAAACCGTCTAGGATCATTTTTTCAATTGGTTACATTTAGCAAAAGTCTGGATTTTAGATGGAAATTCAGCACCAGACGGAAAGGCTTCATTTTATTTAAATCATCAATTATTATTTGGTATTCCAAAAACACTCACCCTGCTCCTTCTTCACGCGATATAACAGGAGATGCCCTTGTTTTGTTCCGACAAGAAGCCATTGCTCTGAAAAAAAGAAGAGAATTTATTTGTAAAAATCCTCTGTATTAATTATCATTTTGTACAAAAAAAATATATGACTCCTTGTATTGGAATCCATTATTAAAAAGCGTTCTATTTTTGCTTATATACAGTTACGTAATAATTATATTAAATGATATTATTTAAAGTTTGACATCCATAATTCTTTAGGGTTTTCATTTGGATATTCTCGGAATATTTTGTCTAAAATCATCTATTTTGTGTTCTTTTTCTACCCTATTTTTTTTCAACCCTGTAAAGTAAGGATTCTGGGAGAAACACGATCTCAGTAGTATTAAAATGTTACTAAATAACAACAATACACACCCTGTGTTACAAAAACAAAAATATTTGTAATCATCACACATACAAAAACAAAAATGATAATAATAAACAAGACATAGCATTCCACACACACAATTAACCAAAAATAATTAAAACACAAAGAAATTAATGACACAGAGAAATGAGTGATGACGTAATGCTATAATTAGCCGTATTGTGTCACACCAGAGATTCCATAGCATCACGTGACGTCACATCAAATGCCACTAATGAGTTAATTTAATACACTATTATATTAATAATAATGTTGAGTAATGGCGAGTAAAGGCTGTCTGCTGTCACTTGGGCCTCAATTCAAACCCCTCATACAAGTGATTTAACCCTGTCCTGTCACTCGATATCCCCGCCGGAAGTTCAGCTTAACCCTCACAGTTCACTAAATGATAATAAACTGTCACTATGGCTTTACACATGTCCGGTAGACAACTCACATGCCCCGGTCCTTACCCCAGGCTGCCAGGCACTCTATCTGCAAGGGCAGCTTCTCCAAAATCAGCACCGGCTCAAAAGCGTCATGCATAGCAGCTGCGGCCTAGACCTCCCAACCAGGCCTCGGGCTCTCCTAGGCAACTGGGTGACCCTCACGATCAAATCCCCGCTGAATATATCGAAAGCGAGGCGAAAATTGTTTAAGAGGGTACGGTAATCGAACGACGGTTTCCCACACAGAGCAAAAACACTGGCCACTTCTTCCTGGTACAAAGCCCCGCCCATTCGCTCCTAAACCCCGCCCCGTGGGAAGATCATGCGCTACAGGAGGACACATTAGTGAAGGACTCCAACTCCCATCACGTACTGTCACTCACATGCCTGTTACTGAGTAAGGAGAGAATGCGGAGAGTGCTATGTCTTGCCATACCTGGTAACTCTCAGGGGCAAAGAGACAGCAACCCAAAGCATCAGACTTCACTCTACCTCGCTATCTGTGCCTCCCCTTTCGTGCTTTGCCCCATTAGCAGAACACAGTGGCTTGAACACAGGTGACTTTTATTTTTACTTAGTGACAAGTACTGCTTTTCATAAGACAGAGGGAGCAGATGTTATTGTTCTCTTTTTCCCTTTTTAGCAAAGTTTATACCTTAATTACACTTTTATATATTCTATTATATATATATTTTATTATATATTCGAATATTATTCTAATTATATATATATAAATTATATAATATATATATAATTATATTCTCATATTACATACATATATATATAATTATTATATATTCCAATTTTATATATATATATATATATATATATATATATATTCTAATTATTTGTTTCCATTCATTTTTCAGACATATAAGTTTATTTATAACACTGATAATACTTCCTTTTTTGGATAGAGAATTTTTCACCGAATACAGTGTTTTTGCTGTAACTTGATGGAATCTTACGAACAAACCTTAAAAAAAAACAGGCTTCGAAGATGTATGGATGCTCGGTGAGCACATCGACAAAAGGTGTCCTCGCTTTGATACAAGAAGATGCCCTGACAGAAATTCAAAAAGATTTCAGGGAAAGTAAATTCCTGTTTCACGGCAAAAAACCCAAACAAAATAGAAGGACTTATGAGGGAGAAGTAGTCCTCTTCTGAGAAATGCGGAGGAGGACAAAACGACCGCAGACCTGGAGGCAACAGATCAACAGAGGTAAAATTGGATGATGCATCTGACTTTGCCACATACTTCAATAATAAAATTCAAACTATCAGAGATGACATATCTGTACAGTCACCACCCTGCCCTCACCCTCCCTCTGACCATGCACCCCCCTACCCACTGACCCTTCACTACATTAACTCATTTCTCTGCTGTCACTGAAGATGATGTACATGATCTTCTTCTTTCCTCTTGACCCCATCCCTTCCCATCTCACCCAGTCTCTTTCATCTACCGTTGTCCCTACTCTAGCTCACATCTTCAACCTCTCCCTCACTACTGGATCTTGAAAAAGCCCTCCCTCGACCCTGATCTTTCCAATTACCGTCCCATCTCTCTGCTTCCTTTCACCTCCAAGCTTCTGGAAAGAATTGTTTATATCCAATTAACTAACTTTCTGGACTCCAACTCCTTGCTTGACCCTCTTCAATCTGGTGATCGCCCTCGAAACTCTACGGAGACCGCCCTTAGTAAAGTTACTTACTCACCGCTAAATCCAAGCGCCACTACTCCATGCTAATCCTACCGGTTCTACTGCTTTTGACATTGTGGACCACCCTCTTCTCCTTCAAATGCTTCATGATCTTGGCCTCGTGACACCCCTCTCCTGGCTAACTTCCTACCACTCTGATCGTACTTTCAGCGTCTGTCTGCAGTAACACTTCCCCTCCCCTCCCTCAGTTGGGGTACCCCAAGGCTCGGTTCTAGGACCCCTTCTGTTCTCTCTTTACACTTCCTCGCCTGGCAAACTAATCTCATCCTTTGGCTTTCACTACCACCTGTATGCTGATGACACCCAGATCTATCTATCCTCCCCTGATCTCTCACCCTCTGTCTTAGATCGTGTAACTAACTGTCTCGCCTCTGTCTCTACCTGGATGTCTGCACGTTTCCTGAACCTCAATCTCTCCAAGACCCATCTTCTCATCTTCCCTCCCTCTCTCCAATGCTAAGACTCCCACATCTATCTTCCTCAATGTTAATGGTGCTATCATCTCCCGGTCTACTCATGCATGCTGTCTTGGTGTCACGCTTGACTCAGAGCTCTCGTTCACACCCCATATTCAGTCTGTCTCTAACAACTGACGTCTCCATCTTAAAAACATTGACCTAATTTAAACTTCTGCCCCCGAGAACCCTTAACAACTCTACACCCCTTATGTCTTTGCCCATCTATCCAACCACATCTCTAACCACCCTTTTCGTTCCTCTGATGACCTTTATCTCTCTTCCACCATCATTACCTCTTCCCACTCCCGCGTCCAGGATTCACAGACGCTGCACCCATTATCTGGAATTCCACATTCTGTCAGATTTTCTCCCTCGTATGCAAGTTTCAGAAGCTGTCTGAAGACCCACCTCTTTCAAGAAGGGTTCCTTTCGTCATATCGCTCTCTACCCGCATCCTATCTAAGCCATCTAAGCCATCTAAACAACCTCGACAGCGCATCCTGACTTGACCAGCTCATCCTCATCCAAGCCGTCTTCTCCTGTTTCCTCCTAACCGAATAGCTTGTAAGGGGACAGACCAATACATTTTGGACAATGCTATGCTTCCAACCTAGTGTGACTGGGCCCCAGTGCAAAAAGCAAGGATCATAAAGACATGGTTGGATGAGTTTGGTGTGAAAGAACTGGACTTTTTTGGATGAACTGAAACGGAGATCGCGAGCCAATCTTGAAGAACGGGAGTTGTTATAGCTGCAAAGGAAGGGGGGGGGCAACTACGTATTAACGTTTGTGTATTTTGAATGTGATCTCATAAAAGTCCCTGTTGTAATGGTCAGGTGTCCCTGGTCTAATGGCCAGGTGCCCCAATACTTCTGTCCATATAGCATAAACATGATTTAGCTCCGCAACATTGAAGAAAATAAATCTAAGGCGAGGTAATGCATGTGATATGCCGAATTTATTGAGCTCATTTGACCAACCTCAGGGAGGACTCGACAACCGGTAGGCGAACACCTCACGCGTTTCACGCACAACAATGGCTCTTAGTCTTGCCTATTAAGAGTTACTAGCTTGGTAAAAGGAAAAATAAAGAAGCAGAGACATCAGTGTGTTTTTCTGTATTTTTTATATTTATAAAAAAAAAAAAAAAAAGACAAAACACAACTTACTTAGAAAGCGTAAACATGTCACCCAAACAGCAAAATAACATTAAAACTAAAATGCAACTTAGAGGGCAGGGGTTGCATTAACGATGTGCACATCAGTCCTTTATTCCCATCGCTGTATAGAAATTAGACTTGGCTCACATTGATGATGTCTCCTGAGGTCCAGTATACTGCGTTGTGGTTGACGTGACGGTCGGGGTTCTCCAGCAGTCACCGTTCACGTAAAAAGCTGTTGTCGCAGGGTGTAATCGCCCTGCTTAACCAACCGATGATCTGAACCCCAAGTCAGACGAAGTGCACATTTATTGCCCAAAAGCCTTTGTTATTACAAACCATGAATGGCGGACTATTAAAAGGGTGCGCGTCACAGTATGAGTAGAGCAAACCAAGTTTTGGTGAAATAAAAAAACAAGGACGTGCTTCGTACACAAAACAGAAGAAAGCGCAAAAGTAATGTTATCACCCCTTAACTTTCACCGTAATCAGTAAACGCAAATCATCACAATTCCTCGGCTGAATAGCATGAAATTCTACATGTAAACCTAAAGGGCAGAAGCAGTCATAGAACCTCTCCGCTCACCAGCTGGCCAAAAACGTCAAAGTTTCCTCTGGAGCCTGGAGGGACTAAAGCAAATTCTTCTGGAAACTTCTGTAATGGGAAGGTTGGTTAAAGGCTCCCTTGAATGGCACTTTCAGTCTTGTGGAAGGCAAAGGGACGTATTGTAAATTAGATCGGCGACTGAGGGGGAAAGGATTCATTCCAAAGCACTTTGCGACTTCTTTAGTTCTTCCCAATGTCGCAGATCTGAAATATCCTCCGTTCTGCACTGCCCCCCCACAGTGTATATGCAATGTCTTACTCCATCTTACGATCCACCTCTTCATTCCATTTTAGACCTTTCAAAATGCGTTATCATTCGTTCCTGTAAAATTATAAATAATAGATTAATGATTCCTCTTTGCCCAAACACAATGATTTTGGGCAATAGGTACAAAACATTCAATTTAATCTTTAAGCCTCGCATACATAGCGAAACGATGAAGTCCCCAGAAAGTAGCGATTTACTTTCTGATACACGACTAAAGCAGCCTCCAAAAAAACCAATGAACTACAACCAACCCTCATATATCTTGTATTTAAGGCCATGGAAGGACTCTGGCACTGAAATCATTAAATAAAATCGCATTATTTTAATCACCGCTAAGAGCTTGTTTCCAGTTAACTTTTTGCATCACGTAAGCCTCGTGCCTCTCCTTATTGTTCAGGCTGAGTGGCCAGCACATGACTTTCCGCTGTCATGAGATGGTTTGGCTGCTAAAAATAAATATATATATGTAAAAAATACTGACCTCGTCTGAATCAAGCAGCGCAGGGAGAGCTCTGCAAAGAAAAAGGGGAGAAACGGTCAGAAGAATTGTTCTATACTCTATCTCTAATATACTGTTATCACAGATTTAAAATATAGATCTATGATTTAAAGCAATAATGTTACATGGCCTTTATTTAATTTTATTGAATACCTACATTCATGAATATACAAAGAGGTGAGTAATAAAACTTATGAGAACCAATAAAACATGATTTTTATGGCTTATACTTAAAAAGAGAGTAAATGGAACAATTAGCCTGTAGTAGTAGTATTAGTGTACAATTAATAGTAATTGTTTAGTAGCTTTTACATGTAAGTGCCAGTCTCTTTTTTAAGTATAAGCAATAAAACTTATTTGGGGTGATGCCCCTTTATGAATATGCTGCGTTGTTAGTGGATTAAGTAAAATACGATTTAGAAAAAATACTCACACATCAGTCACAGAAGATGGGATGTTCTCTTCTACCCACTTCAGGTCTTCTTCCTGTTCATAGACAAAAGAAAAGCGATTAGGAGGTAAGTGCCAGCAGAACACGTATAGTCCGTATATTTTCCAACACTATTTGCATCATCATCGTCCTTCATTCAGCTTCTCTCCGCCTAAGTTCCGGTGGGAGATCTGTCCTGGCCACCCAGGATAAGGGTCCTTCATATTAAAAGGAGTAGAGCGTCCTGCCGACGACAGCTTCATACAGAACACCTAAAAAAGATATGGCTGTTCCCCTGAAAGCTGGATGTATATCGTAAATATTCAATGTACTTTTATTATGGACCCCTTTAATATATTCTTACAATTCTTTTACAAAGCTTTTCTTTAACTTTACGTTCAACTAAATTCAGTGACAAGAACAAGCAACCCTGGGAATTGTCACCAAAAACCTGTGTAAAGGAACATTTAATCAGGGCACAAAGGGAAAACACAAATTAGAAGGGGCAAGTAACTCTTCATAAGTCAGAAAATGAGCTACAAACAGTGCCATTGCCGTCCTAGACCTTACCCAGAGTATCGCCTCTACGAAGCGGCTGTCCTAACCGCTGAGTGCCAGCATGTGCTTCATACCCCGTCCCTAAACCTATAAAGGAAGAGTAGTGCCCGGGAATATGGTCCTCCGTATCGTAAATTAAGTAACTCATCAATAGGGTGATCTGCCCCTGGTTTGGTCTCAGAGGGACGGCCATCCCTCAGACCTGCCGCCCTAGTCTAGAATACACAAGACTTGAATAAATAGTAACAACCCTATAATAAGCAGGACCCTAAAACCCTACAGAATACCCCAATACAAAACACATTTATACCATTGGTACATAAGCATCTTCGGAAAGTATAAACACTTAGGCCTCCTTTAGGGCTTTGTTCCTCATTAATCGGATGTTTATCTTGGGACCTTCTACCCAGGTGACAGCCGCCTGGCAGATTTAATAAAGGGAAGCTTATAGGATTTCACCACTATTAGTAAGTTAATATTAGCAAGCAAATGTAAGTAATCTTTAATTATGTAAAGTAAAAAAACAAAAGCTTAACACTAATAGAGACAACGTAAATGTTATACTTACAGCTTTGGTTGCTTTACTGTTTCCATTTGTTTCCTGCTTTGAACTTCTCATTTTCATACCCTCTGTGATGGTAAAAAAATAAATCAATTAACATCTTTGATGTGAAGATTTAAGCTGGTATAACCGTCACACCCTTTAGATGCAATTTATGGGAAGTTCACATACCGTATTTCCCCATGTATAAGACGCACCTTTTTTAGAAAAATTTGGGGTCTAAAAATTGGGTGCGTCTTATACAGTGGTGGTAGATGGTGTGTAGGGGGCGCAGGGAGGATGAAAGTGATGTGCATGTACTGGCTGCCTGAGCATGATAGGAGTGCGATTGCTAGTAGCTAACATCAGTCACACTCATAATATGCCCAGGCAGCCAGTACAATAACTTTATGTAATATATTGTTTTTTAAATTTCAGCCCCCAGAATTCAGGTGCGTCTTATACTTGGGGAAATACGGTATATGTGATTGGCGCCCGCTAGTCCCATTTAAATCCCCAAATTAGACCTAAATACAGCTCCCTACCAAAGCTTTCTTTTAGCATCGGTTCCTTCTGTTCATCATCTTCGTCTTCTTCAGTCAGCGGAGAGAAGGCAAATCTACATGGTGGAGATAATGAAAAGAAAACAGATCCCTTTGGGTTTTTTTTAAATGCTTTGGAATAAATACAAGAGTAATGCTTAATGAGAAGCGGTGATTTTAACTAAATCCAATTTTTTTTTTATTTTGCAGTTTAGTATATTTTCTAAAGCGTAAACGAGGAGCTATTATAGACAGATCCCATAAAAATCTCTGTGAAAAGGGGCTGCTAATCAAAACCCAGCGGCAAATGGAAAAGATCGAGACACTACTGGTCAAAAGTTTGGGGTCATTTAGCGGGTTTTCATGGAAAATGAGGACATTTGCTAGCTGCACTATCATAATTGCAAAATGGTCTTGAAATGAGCAATTAGCACACAACGTGTTCAGTGACAATAATCATTTACAACATTAACAACGTCTATACTGTATTTCTATCTATTTTATGTTATTTTAATGGACAAAATGTGCTTTTCTTTAAAAAAAAAAAACAAGGACATTTCTAAGTGACTCCAAACATTTGAAAGGTAGTGTGTGTGTATATATATATATATATACACATACACACACATACACACACACACACACACACACACACACACACACACACACACACACACACACCCACCCACCGCAAGAGGAATGGAATCACTTTTAGGAGTTATCGTCGGTGTGTCTTAATTCAGAACACACAGGACATTCTACTAGGATGTTTTGAGTTTCCCAAAAGCTCTACTACAGCAAACTTTTCGTCATAGCGATCATATAAATATGAAATTATTGCTATGTCAATGAGTGAGTACATTATTAGCTATTAGCAGGAAAGTTCAAAGCATACAGTGCCCAAAAATACAAAACCCAGTTACTATATAAAGCAATAAAGTATAAATGAAGTAGTCATTTGACAAGACAATGGTAACTAAAATACCAACAAACACAGTACTGTGAATGGTATAAAATAACTGATCTCTTCACTCTACGCACCTCTGGTTATTTGCTGATGGCCTCCAAAGGATCATAATGACGAAAAGAATCATGGAGAACAGGAGACGCCAAATGGCGTCATCAACCCAAAGCTCCTGCCAGTCCTGCAAGGCAAACACTTCTGTTGAAGCCACACTGTTATGACTATGGGTGCCAGATTCAGATATTGCCGACGATTAGAATCTCAAGAAATATTATTAATTACTAGCTTAATAGTGTTGTGTGTGACCGCTGGATCCCGCACACCTCGTTTTATTGGCCGCTGGCCTTAAAGTTCAAGGGACAATTTTACGGGCCCAGTCTGGCTCTGAGCATCATTATGTCATTTTTACATACATTTCTTCACGACCCAGAAAAACTATCATTTATAGCCGTATGTGAGGGTTTAGAGCGTACTAAGCTTACCGACTGACAATCCACCAGGCGGAATTTCATAGTAGTCCATACAATAAACGCAACTGATGCTGCAGAAAAAGAAACATCACATTATTAATAAAGATCTACGGTTAGTTATGGGTAATAAGAAAAAATATCAATACCAAAGTGTCGTTTTTCCAATTTTTAAGTAACCAACCACCCCCACAGAAAATGTTTACCAAATACACCAAAAAGACAACTCATTCCGCTAATGTATATGTGAATATTTTGCTGTCCTCCAACCAGGCCTATGAGCGCTGGTGTTCCTCTTCAACAAAGAACTCCCATCAGATGAAAAACACATTTTCAAAAATACCGTGACGATTTCTTTGTGTTGCGTTCTGGTTGCGTTATCTTAGTCCGATCTACCAGACAAACCTGACTCGTTATTCTAGTGGCAAATAATAGAACGGCTAAGTTGTAATTATCCAGGTGGATATTCTGACGAATTAAAGTGGAGGAATGGACTTCATCAGCATTGTCATAAAGGACCAGCTCTGTGTGGTGACTAACAGGGGAAAGTCACACAAAAAACCCACGATTGGGCCCTCAAAAAACGAACAGATCAACTCTAGGCAGACAGACTTGATTAAGAATAAACTCTAATTGATTAATATTTAAAGAATCTTCCTTCTCTTTTCCAGCTCCATCTTTGAAAGCATGCATATTTTATTGTGTGTTGTTATGCTATGTCGGCCGACGGGAACCTCAAGGCTTTGAGATCAATAACAAGTATGTACAGCGGGATTTCCCTTAGACCGACCGAACATCTATTGTGTATGTATTTCTATAAAAGAAAAACAAAAAAAACCAAACAACTGTATTAAAGGTGCCCCTGGATGGGACCATGGAGGGTAGTGCTGCACAGCGGCTTCGGTGCCGTTGTTCCCCCCGTAAAGTGAGTGAATTAATACTCAAGCAGATGCAGGTAATTACATGGCTTTCATTTAAAGTAATTTAATATGCTTTCTTCATTGGTGGGGACCTTTAAGTAGTAAAAGATCCTCTGGAGTACCTATGCCAACGACTGGCATCTGATATATTGATGTGCATCAGCAGACTCCAAGCCCGGGTGTACTATTGGGTGTAGGTGCCCAACACCTTACCCAAAGTAGCACCCAAAGGCCGACCACGCTGAAGGGATGCTTCTGGGCCTCTGCCAGTGCACTGGGATATGCCATACGGCACATTAGGTGGTGCTGAATACCTCTATGGTAATCTGGGACAGTTTCTGGGGAAATCTTTAATCACCCCAATCGGCCCATTACGCGCAGCCTGCTGAATATTCCACCGCCAACAAGGTCATTTCCAATTCTTCACATGTGCGGACCAAAGACAGGTAGACTTTGCAAAACGATACACTAAGGACGAATGTAAATAAAAGTCGGCTAAACAAGTGCGATGAAGAAAAGAACGTATAGATAAAGAGACATACCTACTACGGCCAGGATAAGAGTGTTGGTGAAGTGCCGGTAGAGAGACAGTTTGACCACATTCCTTCGCAGTCTCAGCAGCTTCATGGTCTGCGTCAGGCTTATGAAGATGTGCCGGCGGGTTAAGGAAAGTAAATGTATGTGCCGGAAAACACTCATTTTTTAGCATATGCGACAATCATATCATAATAAAAACGTTAGTGACCAATAGTGATTAAAGTCGGACACATAAAAAAAAAATCTGCTTTTTATATATGAATTTCCTGCTGCCGATATTGGTGTCAGAAGGATGGAAAAAAAGGGAGAACAACCTTACAGCATTTTTGGCTAAAACACCACACGTCCCGTCATATGTAAAGATTAATGGTGCAGTGCCAATTATCCTTCTGAACGTTACAACTGCAGCCTCTTACATCAGTCAAGTCTTAGTAAATAAGAAATATATAGAGGACGTTAAACTAAATTGCTATTTACCAAGAAACACATTATTTATATTATAATATATATATAACAGTTATTTAGGAAAGCGTCATCACAATGGATTTATTCATTTGCAATAATGCAATAATAACCTATGCAATAATAATGAATACGCCATCATAAGCATAAATATGGCTTCCTAGTCTCTAGTAATATGCCTTTCCATCAATGTACTTGAAACCATCCCCTTAAAAGAAAAATTATAAGAGGAAGGCAAACAACTTCATCTTCATTGGTAATTAATTCATCCACCCATACGAAGTCTGGCGGTGGTTCAAACAGAGCTGCACTCTACTTCTGTAAAGTAACATCGTAATTTAACAGCATATTCTAAACCTTTTGTTAATTCATAAGAACCCAAGAGCATCAATGAAAATAAATTGGTAAGGCAATTTAATAAGAAACGGCAAAATAAGCCAGGACAGACAAAAAAAAAACGCTCAGGGAAGGATATCCACCAGCACAAGGCAGTGTCAAGAAAAGCCAGAGGAATGAAAGCCAGGGAGGCGAGATCAGACTGCGCCTAAAGCACGGAATAAAGCACGGAATAAAGACATAAGAGACCATTAATAGCTTGCTTTCCGGGGTACAGGAGATGCGCGGCCCCCCGACCCATTCAGACCATAGTAACTTACCGACGCCATGCAATTCACGGGTGACTGGCAAAAACCCAAACCCATCATTCTAAACCCGAATCACCACATTTATTAAGGACCTGTCTATTAGTAGCAACCGGCTGCGCTCTATAACATAAGAACTGTGATCCCATCAAAAAGCACAGTTACTTGCATAGTTTAATATCCCAGATCTGCTTTATTGCAACTCAACAATATAACACAAATGGCTTATTTTTAAAGTGGTCCAAATACAGATTTTCATTTTTATTTATTTTCTTGAAAGATATAGTTTTCTTATTAATGCATCTATTACCATACAACTCATTCGGCTAAAACCTCTTAAAATAATTATTTAATTAATAATTAATTTATCATTTAGTGACATTTAAAGTTTAAGGGGACTGTAAAATCTGTAAACTTTATAATTTTGGATTTTTAAGTAATTGAATATATTAAGTAACAGGTTTGGTAGGACATAAAGGAAAAAGAGCTGTGGTTTTTTTTCACCTTCTCGCCTGTCCTAATATTTTTACTGTTAGGAAGCCTCTGGCAATAAGAAATAGCTATATAAATTCTAACATGAATAAGTTACCCTAAATTGGTCTTCTAGATAGTATTTTTTTTAAAGTATATACATCACCAAAACAGTATAGGAATCAATAGCGATAGAAGAATATGAAAATGTTTTTTTTTTTTTTTCTGTAATATATTTTAATCTGCCAAGGTGCGCACTTCTTCAATAGACGTCCTAAATCCGATCCTGAACGAGTCTTCTCTGCGCTCAAACACTCATTTTATGAAACTCAAAACCGATTTTTTTTTTTTATTTAAACGTATGATTGCATCCAGGGGACTGGATCTATACGGCCCAGCAGAATGAACCAAACGTATATCTCAAGATCTGTCTGACCAAGTTACTACCGGCAACATGAGTTCTCTCCCATTTGCATTTATTTACTCTTTATTCATGCTAGGAGAGCAAAAGTGTTGTATTTAAACGACTGGCGGAGAAAGCAAGATTAGGCTCGTGATGGGATCGATCCAAAGAAAGGATATCCAAAGGATAATGCAGGCATCGATTAATGACAGACTCAAGTTTGCTATCAACTCCATGGTACTGAAGTAATACGGGAGCAGAACGAGCATCTGGAATTAATGTCACAAGCAAACGTTAGCGTGGTGCGGACATAAATGTGAGCGCACGCGTGTGAGAGAGTCCAAGGCGCGCCGGGTGAGATCGCCAGCGATTCGCTATGAACGCGTTCTACGCGGAAATGAACATCCATGCGTTAATAGACTAAAGGTATTTCAAGATGAGAACTAATTGGCCAAAATTTAGATAATTAAGCGCCACGCTGTTCTTTCCAAGCAATCGCATGCGGAATTTGGAGGCGTTTAAGACATAGTGTGGCCCCACCGCTACTCCAGTATTATAGCGCCATCATATTCAGCAGTGCTGTACAACGAGCGAATGACTGACCTAGGTAGACGCCCATGCATTGTACAGCACTACTTTACTCTATTAATAAATGAAATGAATGAAATGGAATTATTTGGGAAGTACGTACCCGGACGAGAAGCCTATCATTGTCATCGTATCACACAGACTTTATACCATCGCACGTGCAATAAAGTGAAGCATGTAGCAAATGTATAGCGCATGTACAAAAAGCAAAGCGAATACCATGTAAAGCAAGTGACAAGATCACAACTGAAAGCATTTAATCAGAGTTGCGCTTATTGAAAACGTTATTCTTTCAGTTAGAACGTCTTCAAACTCTTATAAAAGAATAAGGTGAACAAAGACGGAAACAACAAGCGCAGCCGCTTCATAAATAGCAATTCGAGAATAATCTTGCTCTTGCCGGCTTCCTGTTAACAAGCCTTCTACGTATCCGATCTCATTTAACGTGAAATGGAACCACGATACCGGTAAGGAGAGGACCACTGCACCTACATAGTGCGACTGCGGCAACCGCCTCCTTCCCTGTACAGAAGGGTGAAAAGCCAACAAAATAATAATAATGATAATAAAGATAATATTATAAAAGACGCTCTTTGCCATTTGACCCAATTACCGTTATCGTTTAAAAAAGACATGCAGAATCATACACAATTAAACTAATATAATAATAAATGATTATCACGTGCTAAGCTCAGATGTACTTACTCCTGTGACTCGAACAACGCCTTCCATACCAGAAAACAGCAGATAGAGGGATCCGGCCATCACCACCTTATGCAAAGTAGCGCCGAGCCGTGGCCTACAAATCAGAAAAGACTCGGTATGAAGCCTTTTCATCATATCGTACATTTATCGTGTAACTCAGATTATATACGATTATATCTCAATAATTTGACAGAGGTGCGAGCAGGAATTAAAATGTAGGGCTTTGTGTAAGAACAAGAAGGCAGCATCTTATAAATCCCAGGCAGACCGACACGTCTGCAAACTGCTCTTCTCAGACCAGCCGTGGACTTGCCGTATGGTACACCCAGTAGAAGTGGTAGAGGTTAATACAGCGAGGAAACAAACAAGCATGGGATAGGCATATGGCTCCTGAATCTCAAAACCAACAACTGATTAAGGTTTGAGCCTTTGCTGCAGTCAGATTTTTATCATCTGTTGTCAAATTCAATGTTTCTATTGTAGGAATGAAATTGGGAAATAACTTGGCCTGACTCTCCTCCCTCAGCCTTCTACCTCTGCCCTTTCAATTCTACCCCATCTGTAATAGTAAGAGAAGACGGCAAAAAATACAAATAACCCAGTATAGTTTTGGTAATTTTCATTTATATATATATTGGATTGGGGAAAGGATACAGGGAGGGGAATCACAGGGAACTTGGGGGTTCAGCATCTCCCAGGTCTTCTTGGAAAAGTTATTCAATGCCACAGACGCAAACGCAGAAGCAGCTGGCCTTGAATCTTTTCGGCTTGAAGAGGCTTCTAAAAAATCTGGCTGCTTTCCCCCCTCTTGGCATTTTAGCGGAGACAGTCTCAGAGCGGGAGCTCATTTCAACGCCGATCTCGGAGGCGGCTCTCATGGGCACATCGTTCTCGTGTTGGTAACTGAGCTGTGAACTGATATCCGACAGTGTGTCCATGTGCGCGTCTTCATACGGACGGTAGTTCAGCACACAAGGAGGCCAAATGTCTCCACTGGGAAGATCTTCAGCCATTTCCAGACTTATTTCGGACACCGTTCTCATGTGCACATCTTCGTATGGCCGGTAGTTAAGCACATAAGGAGGCTCCATGTCTCCACTGGGAAGATCTTCACCCATTTCCAGACTTATTTCGGATACCGTCCTCATGTGAACGTCATCCACCTCGCAGGCGGGATCGTAAGGTGGCTCGTTCTCTTCCACGCCATAGAAGATGATGTTTTTATAACACAGATTTCTGAAACAATCCTCCTTTGATATATCCATCTCTATATTCTCTCACTGAAGTCAATAGCACACTACAAAAGGCAGCAGGTAGCAACGGACTGCTCCGTTCCTGATCTACACTGCTGAGTGCGCTTCACCATCTCTGATGTCATAGAGCAGTAGAACCGACAACAATCCTCCATACCAACACACCGTATCCAACGCAAACAAAACAAAAACCAGCAGACAAAATTATATCAGAAACACTATAATCTATTAAATATGATTACATACGCATCCTATCCCCGGGTTTTCACTATATACATATCTATCTACAGGCAGAACCCGGGTATAGGATGCGCAGTAAACTGTATCATTAAACAGATTAGTCTTCATCTTACGTAGCATAATCACACGTTCTACAGAACGGCTGGCTGGCCGCGCATGGAAGGAGCGAACAGTCAGTTGACTCGATGCCAGTTGCTAAATACGATCACCAACGGATGAAGAATAAACGGACACTTTAAACCAGATAAATGAAGGCAAATGTGATAGAGAAACGGAACAGGAGATGGAAATAACGGACAACGCAACCAGCACGGGAAGTGATATCGCGTTAGAAGAATTAAATGAGGATTATGTGGAAAAGCTATATTTCTGAAATACCCATACGAGGACGTCCATATGATGTCGTTATCAGAAATATGTCTTGAAACGACTCCCCATGCCGATAATTGTCCAACTCATGCAAGAGGCTAAAACCCCAAGTTCCCTGGATTCCCCCAGCAACCCCCCTCCTTTTATCCTCTCCCCAAATCAAAACCACTTCATAATAAATGAAAATGGCCCAAAATCTAGCTGGTTATTTGTTGCATTTTATACACTCTTACTATTTGATTATTACAGACCTACAATGGTTCCCGTTACAATATATTTTTATTCTCTTTATTTTCCTTCTGTTCCCCAAATCGTGTTGTGTAGTGTATTTTTCACGGTTTGCTCTGTAATAACCTTCTTGAATGCATTAGACAAATATTACACGATGAAATAATTATTTCCGGGAAGGGTTTGAGCGTTCCACAGTACCAGCAATGGCGCTTCTAAGGCTGCATTTAGAGATCAGACTGGATCCCCCCACAAGGGGCATCTACGCAGGGCAGAGCCTGAACATCGGGGCTGCCCTAACTTCACACTTGGGAGGTCCTTTTCCGGTTGTGCGTAAGAAAATAATTATTGGCCTGTGTTAGAAAGACATTTTTCCCCCCAAATGTTCCCATAAGAGTTACCACCTCGGCAACCGAAAACTATAAATCTGAATCCATAAGAACGGAACATGCTGCAGGTGCCTCCCGGCAGTATGTAGAATCCCCGTACGGCGCTCAAAGCGTGAAACATACGCGTAACAGGTCTCTAATGACCAAGGGAACTGGAAGAGTAAGCAGGTCCTTAGACATGGTTTAGGTGGCCTCCATAGGGGATTTATAGCAATATATAATTATTGTGATCATAAGTACCACGTTCATTCATTAAACCATTAAACTAAACTAAAAAAGCAGCCCTGGGAACAAAGCCTTGTGGAGGCCATAATGCAAGCTAATGTGTGTGCCGGGTTTTAGTTCATCTCACTGATTCTTCCTGATTTAAGACTCAAACCTTAACCAGTCGTTGGTCTCGTCTTAGATTCAGGAGCCGTATGCCAATCCCGTGCAGATTTTATATTCACTCGCCGTATTAACGTCTACCGCTTCGGAACTCGGTTCCATTTATAAAACTTTGTCTGCTGTCTCACGTTTTAGAAGCTTTACAAGACGTCTCTACATTTACAGCCTCTGGATTTAATCAATGGATCAAATGAAGTGATTCTTAATAGTTATAAACAATACTTTGCCTCAAACTGCACGTTTTTAATGCATGCGGCACACGCATCAATTCAAGAGAAAACGGTTAAAAATATTGCGAGGTGCCGTGAGCCGGCAACAGGCGCCAGCAAGGTAAGCGGAGTCCAGTATGCAGGATAGCTGGATCTGGTACACAAGAGATTAATCAGCATAATGTAGGATAGTTGGATTTGGTACACAAGAGGTTAATCAGCGTAATGTAGGATAGTCGGGTCTGGTACACAAGGAGTCAATCAGGAATAAGCAGGAAGGAACAGAGGTCTACACGGCACAATAACCGAGCACTGAGGATCAGTTTTTGAATACCCCGCAAGTGAACACCACGCCCCTTGGGCATGACATCACTCATGCGCGTTTCCCGTTGTTTGTGTCGAGGAACGTATAATGTTTTGTGAGGGCGAGCGCGCCCAGCAGGGGTTGAGATGGCTGCGGAGGAGGAAGCATCGGACAAGACGCGGGACCTGGCGTTTGGAACAAGCGGGTACTCCGGTGAGCAACTGCGACGCTGGCGGGGACCCTGACAGGTGCACAGGTAGTGGATGCAGGTAGATGATACGTAACAGAGATGGCGGGAGATACCTAGAACATCTCCCCAGTAGAAGTGGTAGAGGTTAATACAGTGAGGAAACAAACATGCATGGGATAGGCATATGGCTCCTGAATCTCAAAACCAACAACTGATTAAGGTTTGAGCCTTTGCTGCAGTCAGATTTTTATTATCTGTTGTCAAATTCAATGTTTCTATTGTAGGAATGAAACTGGGAAACGACTTGGCCTGACTCTCCTCCCTCAGCCTTCTACCTCTGCCCTTTCAATTCTAGCCCATCTGTAATAGTAAGAGAAGACAGCAAAAAATACAAATAACCCAGTATAGTTTTGGTAATTTTCATTTATTATATATTGGATTGGGGAAAGGATACAGGGAGGGGAATCACAGGGAACTTGGGGGTTCAGCACCTCCCAAGTCTTCTTGGGAAAGTTATTCAATGCCACAGACGCAAACGCAGAAGCAGCTGGCCTTGAATCTTTTCGGCTTGAAGAGGCTTCTAAAAAATCTGGCTGCTTTCCCCCCTCTTGGCATTTTAGCGGAGAGAGTCTCTGAGCGGGAGCTCATTTCAACGCCGATCTCGGAGGCGGCTCTCCTGGGCACATCGTTCTCGTGTTGGTAACTGAGCTGCGAACTGATATCCGACAGTGTGTCCATGTGTACGTCTTCATATGGACGGTAGTTCAGCACACAAGGAGGCCAAATGTCTCCACTGGGAAGATCTTCAGCCATTTCCAGACTTATTTCGGACACCGTTCTCATGTGCACATCTTCGTATGGCCGGTAGTTAAGCACATAAGGAGGCTCCATGTCTCCACTGGGAAGATCTTCACCCATTTCCAGACTTATTTCGGATACCGTCCTCATGTGAACGTCATCCACCTCGCAGGCGGGATCGTAAGGTGGCTCGTTCTCTTCCACGCCGTAGAAGATGATGTTTTTGTAACACAGATTTGTGAAACAATCCTCCTTTGATATATCCATCTCTATATTCTCTCACTGAAGTCAATAGCACACTACAAAAGGCAGCAGGTAGCAACGGACTGCTCCGTTCCTGATCTACACTGCTGAGTGCGCTTCACCATCTCTGATGTCATAGAGCAGTAGAACCGAGAACAATCCTCCATACCAACACACCGTATCCAACGCAAACAAAACAAAAACCAGCAGACAAAATTATATCAGAAACACTATAATCTATTAAATATGATTACATACGCATCCTATACCCGGGTTTTCACTATATACATATCTATCTACAGGCAGAACCCGGGTATAGGATGCGCAGTAACCTGTATCATTAAACAGATTAGCCTTCATCTTATGTAGCATAATCACACGTTCTACAGAACGGCTGGCTGGCCGCGCATGGAAGGAGCGAACAGTCAGTTGACTCGATGCCAGTTGCTAAATACGATCACCAACGGATGAAGAATAAACGGACACTTTAAACCAGATAAATGAAGGCAAATGTGATAGAGAAACGGAACAGGAGATGGAAATAACGGACAACGCAACCAGCACGGGAAGTGATATCGCGTTAGAAGAATTAAATGAGGATTATGTGGAAAAGCTATATTTCTGAAATACCCATACGAGGACGTCCATATGATGTCGTTATCAGAAATATGTCTCGAAATGACTCCCCATGCCGATAATTGTCCAACTCATGCAAGAGGCTAAAACCCCAAGTTCCCTGGATTCTCCCAACGATTCCCCTCCTTTTACCCTCTCCCCAAATCAAAACCATTTCATAATAAATGAAAATGGCCCAAAATCTAGCTGGTTATTTGTTGCATTTTTCACACTCTTACTATTTGATTATTACAAACCTACAATGGTTCCCGTTACAATATATTTGTATTCTCTTTATTTTCCTTCTGTTCCCCAAATCGTGTTGTGTAGTGTATTTTTCACGGTTTGCTCTGTAATAACCTTCTTGAATGCATTAGCCAAATATTACACGATGAAATAATTATTTCTGGGAAGGGTTTGAGCGTTCCACAGTACCAGCAATGGCGCTTCTAAGGCTGCATTAGGAGATCAGACTGGATCCCCCCACAAGGGGCATCTACGCAGGGCAGAGCCTGAACATCGGGGCTGCCCTAACTTCACACTTGGGAGGTCCTTTTCCGGTTGTGCGTAAGAAAATAATTATTGGCCTGTGTTAGAAAGACATTTTTCCCCCCAAATGTTCCCATAAGAGTTACCACCTCGGCAACCGAAAACTATAAATCTGAATCCATAAGAACGCTACATGCTGCAGGTGCCTCCCGGCAGTATGTAGAATCCCCGCACTGCGCTCAAAGCGTGAAACATACGTGTAACAGGTCTCTAATGACCAAGGGAACTGGAACAGTAAGCAGATCCTTAGACATGGTTTAGGTGGCCTCCATAGGGGATTTATAGCAATATATAATTATTGTGATCATAAGTACCACGTTCATTCATTAAACCATTAAACTAAACTAAAAAAGCAGCCCTGGGAACAAAGCCTTGTGGAGACCATAATGCAAGCTAATGTGTGTGCCGGGTTTTAGTTCATCTCACTGATTCTTCCTGATTTAAGACTCAAACCTTAACCAGTCGTTGGTCTCGTCTTAGATTCAGGAGCCGTATGCCAATCCCGTGCAGATTTTATATTCACTCGCCGTATTAACGTCTACCGCTTCGGAACTCGGTTCCATTTATAAAACTTTGTCTGCTATCTCACATTTTAGAAGCTTTACAAAACGTCTCTACATTTACAGCCTCTGGATTGAATCAATGGATCAAATGAAGTGATTCTTAATAGTTATAAACAATACTTTGCCTCAGACTGCACGTTTTTAATGCATGCGGCACACGCATCAATTCAAGAGAAAATGCTTAAAAATATTGCGAGGTGCCGTGAGGCGGCAACAGGCGCCAGCAAGGTAAGCGGAGTCCAGTATGCAGGATAGTTGGATCTGGTACACAAGAGGTTAATCAGCGTAATGTAGGATAGTCGGGTCTGGTACACAAGGAGTCAATCAGGAATAAGCAGGAAGGAACAGAGGTCTACACGGCACAATAACCGAGCACTGAGGATCCGTTTTTGAATACCCCGCAAGTGAACACCACGCCCCTTGGGCATGACATCACTCATGCGCGTTTCCCGTTGTTTGTGTCGAGGAACGTATAATGTTTTGTGAGGGCGAGCGCGCCCAGCAGGGGTTGAGATGGCTGCGGAGGAGGAAGCATCGGACAAGACGCGGGACCTGGCGTTTGGAACAAGCGGGTACTCCGGTGAGCAACTGCGACGCTGGCGGGGACCCTGACAGGTGCACAGGTAGTGGATGCAGGTAGATGATACGTAACAGAGATGGCGGGAGATACCTAGAACATCTCCCCAGTAGAAGTGGTAGAGGTTAATACAGTGAGGAAACAAACATGCATGGGATAGGCATATGGCTCCTGAATCTCAAAACCAACAACTGATTAAGGTTTGAGCCTTTGCTGCAGTCAGATTTTTATCATCTGTTGTCAAATTCAATGTTTCTATTGTAGGAATGAAACTGGGAAACGACTTGGCCTGACTCTCCTCCCTCAGCCTTCTACCTCTGCCCTTTCAATTCTACCCCATCTGTAATAGTAAGAGAAGACGGCAAAAAATACAAATAACCCAGTATAGTTTTGGTAATTTTCATTTATTATATATTGGATTGGGGAAAGGATACAGGGAGGGGAATCACAGGGAACTTGGGGGTTCAGCACCTCCCAAGTCTTCTTGGGAAAGTTATTCAATGCCACAGACGCAAACGCAGAAGCAGCTGGCCTTGAATCTTTTCGGCTTGAAGAGGCTTCTAAAAAATCTGGCTGCTTTCCCCCCTCTTGGCATTTTAGCGGAGAGAGTCTCTGAGCGGGAGCTCATTTCAACGCCGATCTCGGAGGCGGCTCTCCTGGGCACATCGTTCTCGTGTTGGTAACTGAGCTGCGAACTGATATCCGACAGTGTGTCCATGTGTACGTCTTCATATGGACGGTAGTTCAGCACACAAGGAGGCCAAATGTCTCCACTGGGAAGATCTTCAGCCATTTCCAGACTTATTTCGGACACCGTTCTCATGTGCACATCTTCGTATGGCCGGTAGTTAAGCACATAAGGAGGCTCCATGTCTCCACTGGGAAGATCTTCACCCATTTCCAGACTTATTTCGGATACCGTCCTCATGTGAACGTCATCCACCTCGCAGGCGGGATCGTAAGGTGGCTCGTTCTCTTCCACGCCGTAGAAGATGATGTTTTTGTAACACAGATTTGTGAAACAATCCTCCTTTGATATATCCATCTCTATATTCTCTCACTGAAGTCAATAGCACACTACAAAAGGCAGCAGGTAGCAACGGACTGCTCCGTTCCTGATCTACACTGCTGAGTGCGCTTCACCATCTCTGATGTCATAGAGCAGTAGAACCGAGAACAATCCTCCATACCAACACACCGTATCCAACGCAAACAAAACAAAAACCAGCAGACAAAATTATATCAGAAACACTATAATCTATTAAATATGATTACATACGCATCCTATACCCGGGTTTTCACTATATACATATCTATCTACAGGCAGAACCCGGGTATAGGATGCGCAGTAACCTGTATCATTAAACAGATTAGCCTTCATCTTATGTAGCATAATCACACGTTCTACAGAACGGCTGGCTGGCCGCGCATGGAAGGAGCGAACAGTCAGTTGACTCGATGCCAGTTGCTAAATACGATCACCAACGGATGAAGAATAAACGGACACTTTAAACCAGATAAATGAAGGCAAATGTGATAGAGAAACGGAACAGGAGATGGAAATAACGGACAACGCAACCAGCACGGGAAGTGATATCGCGTTAGAAGAATTAAATGAGGATTATGTGGAAAAGCTATATTTCTGAAATACCCATACGAGGACGTCCATATGATGTCGTTATCAGAAATATGTCTCGAAATGACTCCCCATGCCGATAATTGTCCAACTCATGCAAGAGGCTAAAACCCCAAGTTCCCTGGATTCTCCCAACGATTCCCCTCCTTTTACCCTCTCCCCAAATCAAAACCATTTCATAATAAATGAAAATGGCCCAAAATCTAGCTGGTTATTTGTTGCATTTTTCACACTCTTACTATTTGATTATTACAAACCTACAATGGTTCCCGTTACAATATATTTGTATTCTCTTTATTTTCCTTCTGTTCCCCAAATCGTGTTGTGTAGTGTATTTTTCACGGTTTGCTCTGTAATAACCTTCTTGAATGCATTAGCCAAATATTACACGATGAAATAATTATTTCTGGGAAGGGTTTGAGCGTTCCACAGTACCAGCAATGGCGCTTCTAAGGCTGCATTAGGAGATCAGACTGGATCCCCCCACAAGGGGCATCTACGCAGGGCAGAGCCTGAACATCGGGGCTGCCCTAACTTCACACTTGGGAGGTCCTTTTCCGGTTGTGCGTAAGAAAATAATTATTGGCCTGTGTTAGAAAGACATTTTTCCCCCCAAATGTTCCCATAAGAGTTACCACCTCGGCAACCGAAAACTATAAATCTGAATCCATAAGAACGCTACATGCTGCAGGTGCCTCCCGGCAGTATGTAGAATCCCCGCACTGCGCTCAAAGCGTGAAACATACGTGTAACAGGTCTCTAATGACCAAGGGAACTGGAACAGTAAGCAGATCCTTAGACATGGTTTAGGTGGCCTCCATAGGGGATTTATAGCAATATATAATTATTGTGATCATAAGTACCACGTTCATTCATTAAACCATTAAACTAAACTAAAAAAGCAGCCCTGGGAACAAAGCCTTGTGGAGACCATAATGCAAGCTAATGTGTGTGTGCCGGGTTTTAGTTCATCTCACTGATTCTTCCTGATTTAAGACTCAAACCTTAACCAGTCGTTGGTCTCGTCTTAGATTCAGGAGCCGTATGCCAATCCCGTGCAGATTTTATATTCACTCGCCGTATTAACGTCTACCGCTTCGGAACTCGGTTCCATTTATAAAACTTTGTCTGCTATCTCACATTTTAGAAGCTTTACAAAACGTCTCTACATTTACAGCCTCTGGATTGAATCAATGGATCAAATGAAGTGATTCTTAATAGTTATAAACAATACTTTGCCTCAGACTGCACGTTTTTAATGCATGCGGCACACGCATCAATTCAAGAGAAAATGCTTAAAAATATTGCGAGGTGCCGTGAGGCGGCAACAGGCGCCAGCAAGGTAAGCGGAGTCCAGTATGCAGGATAGTTGGATCTGGTACACAAGAGGTTAATCAGCGTAATGTAGGATAGTCGGGTCTGGTACACAAGGAGTCAATCAGGAATAAGCAGGAAGGAACAGAGGTCTACACGGCACAATAACCGAGCACTGAGGATCCGTTTTTGAATACCCCGCAAGTGAACACCACGCCCCTTGGGCATGACATCACTCATGCGCGTTTCCCGTTGTTTGTGTCGAGGAACGTATAATGTTTTGTGAGGGCGAGCGCGCCCAGCAGGGGTTGAGATGGCTGCGGAGGAGGAAGCATCGGACAAGACGCGGGACCTGGCGTTTGGAACAAGCGGGTACTCCGGTGAGCAACTGCGACGCTGGCGGGGACCCTGACAGGTGCACAGGTAGTGGATGCAGGTAGATGATACGTAACAGAGATGGCGGGAGATACCTAGAACATCTCCCCAGTAGAAGTGGTAGAGGTTAATACAGTGAGGAAACAAACATGCATGGGATAGGCATATGGCTCCTGAATCTCAAAACCAACAACTGATTAAGGTTTGAGCCTTTGCTGCAGTCAGATTTTTATCATCTGTTGTCAAATTCAATGTTTCTATTGTAGGAATGAAACTGGGAAACGACTTGGCCTGACTCTCCTCCCTCAGCCTTCTACCTCTGCCCTTTCAATTCTACCCCATCTGTAATAGTAAGAGAAGACAGCAAAAAATACAAATAACCCAGTATAGTTTTGGTAATTTTCATTTATTATATATTGGATTGGGGAAAGGATACAGGGAGGGGAATCACAGGGAACTTGGGGGTTCAGCATCTCCCAGGTCTTCTTGGAAAAGTTATTCAATGCCACAGACGCAAACGCAGAAGCAGCTGGCCTTGAATCTTTTCGGCTTGAAGAGGCTTCTAAAAAATCTGGCTGCTTTCCCCCCTCTTGGCATTTTAGCGGAGAGAGTCTCTGAGCGGGAGCTCATTTCAACGCCGATCTTGGAGGCGGCTCTCCTGGGCACATCGTTCTCGTGTTGGTAACTGAGCTGCGAACTGATATCCGACAGTGTGTCCATGTGTGCGTCTTCATATGGACGGTAGTTCAGCACACAAGGAGGCCAAATGTCTCCACTGGGAAGATCTTCAGCCATTTCCAGACTTATTTCGGACACCGTTCTCATGTGCACATCTTCGTATGGCCGGTAGTTAAGCACATAAGGAGGCTCCATGTCTCCACTGGGAAGATCTTCACCCATTTCCAGACTTATTTCGGATACCGTCCTCATGTGAACGTCATCCACCTCGCAGGCGGGATCGTAAGGCGGCTCGTTCTCTTCCACGCCGTAGAAGATGATGTTTTTGTAACACAGATTTGTGAAACAATCCTCCTTTGATATATCCATCTCTATATTCTCTCACTGAAGTCAATAGCACACTACAAAAGGCAGCAGGTAGCAACGGACTGCTCCGTTCCTGATCTACACTGCTGAGTGCGCTTCACCATCTCTGATGTCATAGAGCAGTAGAACCGACAACAATCCTCCATACCAACACACCGTATCCAACGCAAACAAAACAAAAACCAGCAGACAAAATTATATCAGAAACACGATAATCTATTAAATATGATTACATACGCATCCTATCCCCGGGTTTTCACTATATACATATCTATCTACAGGCAGAACCCGGGTATAGGATGTGCAGGAAACTGTATAATTAAACAGATTAGCCTTCATCTTATGTAGCATAATCACACGTTCTACAGAACGGCTGGCTGGCCGCGCATGGAAGGAGCGAACAGTCAGTTGACTCGATGCCAGTTGCTAAATACGATCACCAACGGATGAAGAATAAACGGACACTTTAAACCAGATAAATGAAGGCAAATGTGATAGAGAAACGGAACAGGAGATGGAAATAACGGACAACGCAACCAGCACGGGAAGTGATATCGGGTTAGAAGAATTAAATGAGGATTATGTGGAAAAGCTATATTTCTGAAATACCCATACGAGGACGTCCATATGATGTCGTTATCAGAAATATGTCTCGAAATGACTCCCCATGCCGATAATTGTCCAACTCATGCAAGAGGCTAAAACCCCAAGTTCCCTGGATTCTCCCAACGATTCCCCTCCTTTTACCCTCTCCCCAAATCAAAACCACTTCATAATAAATGAAAATGGCCCAAAATCTAGCTGGTTATTTGTTGCATTTTTCACACTCTTACTATTTGATTATTACAAACCTACAATGGTTCCCGTTACAGCAGCACCATAAACATTTGGTACACTTTAAAAAGCGTTACCTTTTCTCTAGCTGTCAAAAAGGAGACATTGAAATTCCTATCATTTGAGATTTTGATGTTGGACGCTTGTAATAATATAAAACTTTACATTGAAGCCTTCACAAAACATTTCATTTAGAATCATTTGAAATCTAAAATAAGGTTGAGTCTTTTCAGAAAGTGTCTAGAGAATAACCCCTAATAATGGTTTTATCGGGGGATTTACAGTTCTTAAATACAGTCAGTTCAGTGGGGAAAAACCTTGGCAGTCACTCCGCTGAGTCTGTGCAAAGTACACCGGATGCACTCAGTTTGGAGACTCTTTGGGATTCTTTGTGAATACTGGATTAGTGGACAATTTACCTGTGTGGTCCCTTTCAATCTCAGCTTTAATGACAAATGTGAATAGTGTATAATCTTAATGCCAGACTCTCTATCGTCCTACAGTAAATAAATGTGCTAGAAGGAAAATTTAAAGACATTTCCATAGCGATTTAGGGAGTAAGGCTTTAAAATACCTTTTAAAATCAGATTACTTAGTGAAAGGGTTTACCTGTAGCCAACAGCTTACATACGTGTAAACATGTTTGTATGTGTATTCACATTTACTTTTTTTTTTTTGTATTATTTCATGTCACTTACTTCACAATGCCATATCCCAGACTGACGATGATGACGAGTATTCGCGCCAACGATCGCTTCACAGCTGAAAGTAACTCTCCAAGGATAACCGCTCCTTCAACTGACAGTAAACAGAAAACCAAACATGATTTCTGGTTATTCAGCCAACGCGTATAGGAACAATAACACATTTAGATCTGTAATGCTTCAGAGTAAACTTAAAACCTATTAACATTTCGCTACCAATATGTTAGCGGTCGTGAAGCCTTTAAAGTTGTGAAGGCTTCTATGATAGGAGTGTGATTGCTGTTAATCCTATATATATATATTCATATCAATGTTATTGAATTTTTTGTCCAATTTTGGTGTGTTACTTTTAATAAAAGTTTTTTCTTTTTTTTTTTTATAACAGTGTGCGTGTGGGGGGTAATTTTCGGTTTCTGCCAAGTGAATCCTGAATTTACGGTTTCGGTCCAGAATTTTCATTTCGGTGCATCCCTAAACCCATCCCGCCATCCATTAACCAAGCATCGTACCTGACTCTCCCTTATAACGGATGTTTTGGAACTCTGCATAGAACACGGCTTTCTCCAACATGCCCAGGAAGATGACGGCGCCCACCCAGAACTGTATCCGGAGCAAGTCCCTCCAATAGCAGGCAGACCAAGCCAACCACAGAACGCCAAAGAGCACGTATACGATGCACATGACCATGAAGAACTGCGGGCAAAGGAAGAAAAATCTGTTCAGAAACATAGACCGTGATAGTAACTAAAGCTCTTCCCTTACATTAAGCCCTTTCATGACAAACTGCAGCGCACTGCCTTTTGTACCATTTTATCTTAACCCCTTCACCACAAAGACCGTACATGTACCATGTGATGCATGGTCATTAATGGGTTTAAGGACAACCTGTTGTCCTGAAGGGGTTAATATGTGTTAATGTTACTGTCAGTTATATATATTGTTCAGAAACTGCAATGCGATCTAAAAATAAGAAATGCTGCCCAACGTCACCCAATACATGAACACTTTACTTACAATCATCCGCGGGTAGTCAGCCAGCGTTAGATATTCATAAGGTCCTTTCACTTCCACAATCACTGGGGAAAAGTGCACAACGGTCACAATATGAAGAAAGGAACGAACAAGAGAACTACAAGGAGGACAATAACATCATAATATATGTAGGCTGAGCCAGACAAAGCAAAAACTGGAAAATAAAGAGCCGTGTCTATTTATATATACATGGTGCCCCCTTCTATGAGAGGCATATAAGTGTAAGAGGTGCCCTCGGTATCAGATCAGAGGAAGGTTTATTGGTACTGAAGAATGGCACAAATAGAGAGAAGCCATTTAATGTTCCAAATGTATTCTTATCAATAAGGATGAGAAGTAGAGAATTTGACTAATGGGAGTGATCACTAAATACTATTCAATGGACATCGTGTTATACAGAAGAATGCCCGGGAAATATACCTTAGCAGATCAGTCATTACTAACGTTCCTCAAGGTTTAATCACATAAAAACCATAAAGGCGATGGGAGAGCTTTTAAAACATGCGCACAGGGTCTCAGACGATCTGGAACCCTCGCTTCGCTGCCGGCTGGCAGTGAGTATAACGTACAGGCTCTTTAGGACAACCACATCTATTGCAAGCTTTAGAGCTGGGGGACAGGGAAAGAGGGAAATGCACACGTGGCATTCTGCATAATCTCCCCACCCCTTAAACAAACGTTTAAAGTGACCACTCAGCCATCATATGCACTGAAGTACACGATGGCTGCAGAGGCTCTTATAACAGTATCGACATTCAATTACGCATCTTTTCCTAGACGTGGATATCTGAAACCCAAACATCACACTTACTGGTGAAGGTGTTGTCTTTGCTACTGGGTGTAGTTGTGACAACTGGAGCGGCAGGTTCATTTCTTTTTGTTCTCGGTGCCCCCTCCTGGGTTGTTTGTGTCATAACGCGGGCAATAAATAGGTATGGACCGTCCTGCCACGTGTTCATGACAGCATTCATTGCCTAACAAGAAAATCATAGGCGATTCAAACACGCCATTCCCTGGGACTCGGTGATCGCACCATTAACACCCCATGGGACGGTCAAAGTACTTACGGGTTTTTCAGTAGACACCGGCTTCACAGTCTCATTGTCTTTCCTCTGGAAGAAAAAAAAACATACTTCGCAAGATGCCCACCACATCGAAAACGTCCACCGATGCTGGGCATTATGTAGAACAAAATACTTACCTCGTGCTTGTCATCATAGAGGTACGTTGGCTCGTTGTAGGTCTTGTAGAACATCTGGACAAAAACAAGAGTACACGCATTGAGAAAATGTAGCTACGGTCCGGTAGAGTATGAAGACACAGCCGATATTTTTCCATTTCTATTACTCTGCCCTGATATATTTCTTACATCGGTAATTTCCAGAGGCGGTTCTACATACAGCGTGAGATTACACCAAGAACCAAACGGTTCTACATACAGCGTGAGATTACACCAAGAACTGCGACTGGACCTTGGCCCAGCAGATCGAAAGATAGAAGGATTGATGGATGGATAGAAAAGAGTGAGTGAGAAAAGTCATGGGTGTTCCAAACCATAACAGCTCGTAATACAACTGCCTCTTCTACGGTTAGATCCAATGCTCCGCTCCAAAACTCTAAACCGTATGGCCAAGAACATAAAATCATGAAACCTTTTCACAAATCCCCTTTGTGATTTAGTTTTATTCTTTGGTCATATTGGCGCTATACTCGTGATTCAAGTTTACTAATTCCCCATTGAGCTTTGGTAAAAATGCATCTGGGGGTCTCCCACTGAACCTCCTTGCACTGGGAGGCACTTAAAATGATTCAGTAACGATGGTTTTAGGTCCCATCTCCACTAGCTTGTGTTTTCCCAATAATGTCTAGTAAACGTTAGAGGGGTGCAATTGGCCATGTATGATGGAAATGTTCTCCGAGGATATTAATTCTAATGTTGGGAAACTGGCCATGCACATATTAATCGATTGCTACAAATATGAAGTCACCTCATCAACCTGCAATAAACCAAGTAGCACAATGGGTAGAAGAAAGCGTACAAATATTCAGCCCACATGGCTACTAACTATTCCCAAGCATCTGAAAATATGGGATTTGTGGCATCTACATAGGTGAAGTCTACGCGGACTGCATGTTTTTTTTTTTTTATTTAAATTGAATTTATTTTTGTTGACCCATGGATGACAAGTTGGCTTTCTTTCTTGACGCTGATTGTATATCGTCTGGGTGCGTGGCTTGCTGTGACACGCCAGTTTCCACGTATTTGTTTTGGGAAAATCTAAAAAATAAAGTTTAAAAAAACCAAAACAAATAGTACCATGGGTTTGAAAAGCTCCACACAATTCTGCACGACGAAAGAGCCAGACGCATACGATCCCGTCCAACCTCCTTGCACCACCGTAGGAGACGATATATACTGCTCGGGCTGCTCTTTCTGAAAGACAGAAAACGTTCATTCTATTTAAAACCCATACATGATGGTAGCCTAAAACGTCTGCCAAAAATGTAGAAGACTGTCGCTCAAGTATTATCAGTAAGCCTCTGCAGAGAATCATGGGAGATGTAGTTCAGCCTCAACCTTTACGGCATCAAGGCTACCCAAGAAACTATCGCTAAAAGGGGACACAGAACTGATACACACGGGGCAAATAATACTAGGAAGTGGGTAACACGGATGGCACTTTTATAGACAAGCAAGGTGCCCCGCTTACTTACCCTAAAGTTTGAGAGCTCATTATAACAATTGCAGTGGCGTAGGTACCAACTGATGTTGTAACTCAGAGAATGGTCGCACGTCTTCTGGTCACCTTCAACTATGACAAAAAGAGACATGGAGAAATGGGATTGTCAGACCACTTTAATAAGTGTTCTTCACAAACAAGAAAGCAACTGCCGGAGGTAGCCTGCCTGAAGCAGCCAATCAGTGACAGGAAAGCACGCTGATTGAAAACAATGGAAGTGCTTTCTGTGCATGTGGGTCTGAATATGCCCCCCAGTCACGGCACTTGTGACACTGCAGCGGAGGTAAGTATATCACATGATAACACGGAAAAAACAGCTCGGGGCGGACAAATGCATACGGGAGTATTCTGCATAATATCCTGATTAATTTGCAAGGAGGAACACCATCAACATTTAAAGGGATCACACAGCTATCAGATGCATTGTATCTACTGTATGAGATCACTGGAGTGTCGCTGCAAAGGTAATAACAAAAACTCAAGCATTTCAATGGCATCATACAGTAGTTATGAAATAAATAAAGGAATACATTGACTTTTTAATGTAAAAATTACGTAATCCATCCCCCCCCCCGACCCCTCTTTTCTTGGTAAAATTATCATGATTTTAAGACTTTGTTTGCCTTCGTCTAAACCAATGCACTTAGTCATATCTTGGTTCAATTTATTCTCGGTTTATTCAGCCGTAACGTGTAAGTAAGGCAAGTAAAAAAAAATTAAATAAAAAATAACTAAACTCTTATGTCAACAAAAAAAAAACCTGCTCAGCAAGACCAGTATGTACTCAAACTTGGAAAAGTGTCAAAACCATTGAGGAAAAGTAGGCTTAGGAAACATCTGAAAAATTAAAGGTAAAAATGAGCAGACATCCTTCAATATAAGAAAAAAATACGGAGGTTAGCTTCCCGTGTACAGAATTTTATGATGTATTTATTATATTGGTATAAAACAATCAACACTAACAAGCCTTGCATATCAGTATTCATCAAATTGCAACACAGCAGGGAGACTCACCCCAAAGATAGAGGGATAGAAATACGTCCGGCGCGTTTCGCTCTATACCTACTGCTTAATCACAGGACTAAGAAATAATTATGAAAGTTGGGAGTTTTTTTTATCCATCGCGGAGCGTTCATATACTCACATTTGATGAAGATGGTGGAGTTCTTGAAAAGGATCTTTCCGAAAGAGAAATACTCGTTCTGTGAAAACAGATAGAAATGGAATCAGCATCCACAGTACACGCGGGGGATTTATACACGAGCCCACAATACTTATCCGCCAACACACGGTCTGTCGGCTAAGAGGCTGACGCTCTATTGACCTGAACCCTTCTTTGTGAAAGCACATCTCTGAAGCCCGTCGGGAAAGGAAGAGATGTGTCAAGGCGATAAGGGTTAAACCACAACTGAGACTGGGGGCAACATGATCACAGCGGGGTTAATTCACTAACGGGAGAGTCATGTTTTTAACAGCCCACATGTCGCTATTCAATAAAAAGGGCCGCCACTGGAAGTCCTCTCCAGCAAGAAGGGCTGAGCTGGCCCCGTATAATGCATAAGTCAATGAGCAAGTTCTCTGGAGCTAGAGATTTACAACGGATAGAATAGTAGCTGAAACCAGATGTCTCCCTTTAATGAAGTATCACTGAAGCACATAGAAGCCGGGGAGCTCCAGCTTCTTCCTAAGGCAAATATCTATCAAAAATGTGAAAGAATGCACAATCCCTCTTCTCCAGAATATTATCTTCGTTAGCCTCCGTTTCTCGGTAGTAACGCTATAGTCGGGTTCTGTGTTGGCACGATGGGGTCTATACGCCATACCAACTTCACTATACATTACGGAGGGTCCAGTGCAGGGAGCGCTCGGCCGGCCCTGTATAATGTATAGTTATTTCCGTGTGAAATTAAACAGGGCCAGCTCAGCTCTTCTAGTTTGAGAAACCTGCCGGCGTTAATAATAAATCGTAAAGCAAATTAGTTGGCAATTCTGACAACTCTCAACACGTCCCTAATTGGGTTCTGTACAACGCTACGCATTTACATTTAATATTAAACAACGAAGGCCCGCCGTTTAACACGCGCCCCCATTTACCCCTCAGACACCAGGCTATAGGCAACCCTCCGTTGAGGGGGGGAACCCACGGCCACCCCCGCCTCAGGGGGCGACCCCACAGCCACCCCCGGCTCAGAGGGCAACCCTGTTCTGTCTTTGTTGCCTGTGTATTTTAGTGGCCCGATGTTTTTCCATGTTGACAGTGTATTTAGAGAGACGCATTTAGCCAAGGCTCAGTTGCACATTTTTTTTTACGTCACAAGCCTTCGCCACCCGTCACTGCCACACCGCATCGCACCATAAACCCCGTCAGAATGAACATCTACTGGCACGCTGCCCTCTCACACCCACCGAAGGCTCCACGATCCTCCAGCGAGACGGCTCAGTTCCTTGGGCATCCCCTGCCATAAGCGACAAGGCAGTCAGCACGAGAAGCAGCAAGCTCCGGTTACCTAGGACCGCCATCTCTGCAACTACTGAAACTGAAGTGACCCACGTCACTTCCCGTAGTAACATCGCAACACGTCACCGGAATCAATAGGGATACTGGGGGGAAGGAGGGTGAGAGGCGACGGGAAGTGTCTGTTACTGGAGCAGCTGCGTAACGCTAAGAATACCGGGTGGACATAGTGTCACAAACAAGTGCCACACGGGGGCAAGAGACCGTCAATAAAAGGCTGGAGCGTCTCTGGGAAAAATATACAAAAGCAACGGAGAGCTTTGGCAGATATCTCCTAATTACCAATAAAATTCATTCATGGAGGATTTGCCACAAATAATGCATTGTTGATGTTTATTAAATGGTTCTGTAAAAGCCAATATTTCCTTTCTTCCGGTGTCTACGGCGATAAGACCACTTTAAGACCTATTGCTGCCAACAGTCCTCATATGGTCAGGGCAGTCCCAACCCTGGACAGCAGCCACCGCGCCGAATAATGCCCAAAAAACATGGAGTAACATGGTTGGGGTTCGGAACGTCACAGTTCTGCGCGCTTAGTTTTTTTGATGCAACGTCAGTGTCCCTTTGGCTAGTCAATAGCACTTGGCTGGTAAGCAGAAATTGGTTCATTTAAGTAACATGGTCCATCCCTGGCGCGTGGTGTCTACATAAGCTCGCCTTAGTCTTCCAATGGATTTCAGTACTGGACCCAATGGCATCTTGACAATTGAATGGATGCCAGTCAGAGAGGTTAGGGAGTTGACATCAGCTTAGAAGTTGGGTTTAGTCTTCCTACCCCTACTGGTCACGCACAGGTCTCGAAAGTAAATCACTGGGTGTATTGTCTTGGGATAACTGGCTTCTTCTCATTCCAAACTCATCTCAAGAATGGATCTCCCAAATCTCCCATACTTACCAATAAAGCACCTAAATAATCTATAAATGTTAGAAATTATCTGATTTAGTGTTGCAGACACAAGTGCATATGGGTCGCTTGATGTGTTTTTAATACCTCTGGGGAGGGTTTTTTTATATCGCTGTTCCTTTGGGTAAAAAAATGAAGGCATTGTAGTTACTCTCTGTCCCAGCTTGTGGAAAGGGTTTGGGGCAGACTCTGCAGGTTTTATATAGTGCCTTCCTTCCATGATCTGACACCCTGCTCCGCTCGGTAGGTTTCTGATGTCTGGATCAGAGAAGAGTTCCATCCTGAAAGCGGCTGCTAAGGAAGCTGCATTGGAACAGGTTTCCATCCTGACAGGTGATCTACCATGTATGCACATAAGACCAAGAAGCAGTGCTTGGATCAGGTCATGCTCACGGTAAAAGAAAGACCTCCAGTCTTGTATGACGGACGAGATGACAATAGTTGCCCAACATACTTCTTACGCGATTTGTCGCTGTGTTGGAATAGTTTTGTAACGTGACATGTACTTGGACACCCCAGATGTTTACTCACCATACGTTACATACAGGTCCACTAGATGTCACTGCTGAGGTTACAGGAACAAGTACACAACCTGGAAGAGGGGACACACAAATAAACTATGAGCTCCCCAGAGTCTGCACCACTTCCTCGGCAGGCCTCTACACCAGATGACCTTCTAGGGGGGTAAGACAAGCGGGGCTATCGATGCAGGAGAGGGGGTTATTATAATAGCAACCCAAGCTTCATTACAGTTCAGTTTTAGTGGTAATAATCAACCTTTAACCTACTGAATGTCAGCAAAGCATAGGTTGACTGTGATAATCAGATATCCATGTTCTCTGGTAGGACATATTGTTTAACAGCACTATATATATATATATATATATATATATATATATATATATATATATATATATATATATATATATATATATATATACACTAGATAATAAAGCTCACGGTACCACAGACTTAGTGGACAGGATGTTAATTCTTGCATATCTAAAATTTGTAAACAACGTTTGGGGTATAAACTGTTTGAGGGTACACAGCAGCCCTGAGTGAGAGTATGAAGAATTGTCACCTTGATTGGCTTTTTCAGCTGTAGCTCTAGAAAAACTGATATACATTATCCCGGACTAAATACGGGTTGGGACAGATATATTCCAAACTTATTTAACGTCTGACCCTTACTTTTGTTTCTGTTCGTACTGGGAATTGCCTTCATTTTAAAAAGAAAGGAAATTGTCTACCTGAGTGTCCAAATCGACGCGGTATTCATACTACTGTAAACAGTGTCACCGGCCACAGGTTCTGTATCATTTCTATTACCTGATATTTGCATCAACGCACGGTATGTACTGACAACCAAATGGCTTTTAGCCTAAAGGGTTAATCGCCAGTAAAATTGGCTCACGGACATGAGGGTAAAATGCCAGTAAAATTGCCTCTAGGGGGTGACACTGGTTATTAATCAATTGCATATCTGTGGGGCAGAGTGGCATATCAGGGGGTATAAGGCATATCCGGGGAGGACGGAGTGGCATATCTGGGGGTATAAGGCATATCAGGGGGCACAGTGGCATATCAGGGGGCATAAGGCATATATGGTATATAAGGCATTTGTGGGGAGGGCGGAGTGGCATATCAGGGGGTATAAGGAATATGTGAGGAGGGCAGAGTGACATATCAGGGGGGCATAAGGCATATCTGGGAGGCGGTGTGGCAAGCCTGGGCTCATATGTGCATAACTGGGGGGCAGGTTGGGAAATAAAAACAAGAAACAAGTTTGTTTTTAACATCCTGTTTGTTTATTAAATTATTTTAAATAAATGAAAACTTTACATTTCTTTTTTAATTCGATCAAAAGAAAAACAAAATGAAAATAATCGTTAGTCGCAGTCCTACTTGAGTGTATTTGTAATACGGTAAATATAAGCTTTAGGCCAGGCCAAGTCTATGCTGCCTGACCCAACTATAAAATAAGTGATTGATAAGAATTTTCAAACAAAATACCTCTTCTTAGAATGTAGCAAGGGATCAAGTGGATTTTCCTTTTGTTTGTCTTGAACTAAGTTTCTGATAAATTGCAAATGTCGAACTTGATATCTGATTTAATCCCTTCAATTTTATAAATAAATATGTGAAAATTACTACATTAGCAGGTTTTTGAATGTTACATTTGTATTTTCCCCAAATAGTAAAAAGCACATTTTTTTTTCCAAGTTATGATGAGATCATGGATTGAAACACCCCAGGGTGTACCGTCACTTTACAGAATAGCGTGTCAATTAAATATCTTCGTACCAATATATTGCATGTAGTGTTTTAATACCAATATATTTGTAATTCCAGAATTCTTGTTGAAGACAAGAGCAAATTCAAGAGCTGCAATGAGATTGGATTTTACAGGTAACACTTTAACAGTACAGTTTTTTACTTTAATCCTCAGACATACAGGTCCACTTGGGGCAGTCAGGTTATAGTAAATAAACATTTTTGGGTGAATGGCCAAAAAAAAAGGCTTCCCAGTCATTTTTCTTTCTAAGCATACTGTCGGTGCAGTTTGACATTCTTTTTTTATTTAAGATTATTGATTATTGATATAGAGAATGTCCTCAGTGATTTATTAGATATTTTGTATGCTTTCCGTACAGAAGGCAGCAATGCTTACCACCAGGTCAGTCCCTTTATCACGCTCGTCTGGATACTCTGATGGTTGAGGATTCAGGTGCAACTTTTCAAATCCTTCACCAGGAAACCAAGGTGAGCATGTGTTATACTGCCAGCCTTCTGACATTGAGATTTGTGGGTAATGTTCTCATAATGTATAACTGGCTAACAAATTTTGCTCCTGGTAGATACCCCCTGTACTTACCAACCTTCCAAGGTTCCATGCTGGGACCATTAAATGTGTATGAGGTCACTCGCCATTCATACGATGTCACACCCTCATCACCGAGCTTTGTGTCCAAGGAGCACTCAACATGACCCCTTTTTCTCCATACTCAGTGCCCAAATTGGCCACCATGCATGAAGATGCTGCTGGCAATCCTACTCAATGGGACATTTATTGAGACAACAGGACATAAACTCTACCTGAAAGGAAAGGACAGAGGTTTTAATGTTTTGATGGCGCCGTTTCTGTGTTGTCAACCTAATAATCAAAATACATAATCCGAAAGTATTGCTTTCCCAATGAGACGGAGTTACAGATATATACATCTACATGATAAGGTTCTTGACAATTGATAGAACATGGTCAAAAATGGAACCTACACAAAGGGCACTTCATTTTTGTCTCTCACAATGCCCCAAAAAAGAGTGGCCCTAAAGGTACATGCCCCGAATATATTTTAGTTTCGGTCTCTTTCCTAGATATTCCATCTTTAAGCATAAACTACACAACTAAAATAATCATGTTCCTGTGCAGGTTCCTCTACAGGTAGAGTTGAATGCATTGAAGGGTGGTATCTTCAGGCTTAAAATCAATGAGGTGTCTCCATTGAGGCCAAGATATGAGGTTCCTGATGTGTTGGTGGGAGAGCCGGCCACTGAGAGGTTAGTAGGTAAACGCTAAACAGTGCATTTTAAGCTTAGCTTGCTGTCATACACAGTGAAGGAGGCTTCATCCCCATACAGTCCAGTTCACATAGATGTAAAGAAAATAAATGAAAAGACCACTGCCATGATGTAAGGTGTGATCAGGTCTAAAACACTTTATAAGTGGGAATTGCCAGAATTGGCCAATAGTCCCACAGTTCAAATGGCAACCAGTTACATGTATTTTAAATGGAGGTAACAAACTGTTCATTTTATTTATGTATTTATTTATGTAATTCTCTTTCTTCTCAGGCTGGTTGTGTCCAAACGGGAATCAGGAATTGTTGTTCTGGAATATCCACATGGGGTATATAAGCTACACATCATTGCTCAGCCTTTCTCCATCTCCATAACACACAAGAACAAGCCCCTTATCAGTGTAAACTCACAGGGACTTTTGTACTTCGAACATCTGCTTTCCCCACCCAAGGAAAGGTAGGAGAACATGATTTTGTGTTATTTTTTCCCCGATATTAAGTGGACTTTCCACCCGCACAAAACTATGTTTAATTTTCTGATTATTTAAACATTTTGTCAGATATATGGTTTAAACATTATGGACTATATAGCTCAGGAGCTCCTCCACTTGTTCTGAACCCATCACCTATGTTGACACTGTTTTCCATGGCTTCCAAGGAGGAGATGTTACAATAAACCCGAAACTAACTAAACAGTGGCTATAAAAATAGGCACATTGCTAAGCCAGTGGAACTAAACAGAAGTCAGGGAGGTGGAAAAACTAGTAGAAAAGAGTAAAATCATATGCTAGATGGAAAAGCAAACTTAATGGCATATGGGTGATGATGGACGAATGCGGTTTCCTGGATATATATATATCTCTACAGCTCAGGGGACGAGTAAATAAATGAATATGAGAAATTGGCATATATCCAACTGAGAACGTGTCCGCTGTATCGTGGATGTAGAAACACAGAAACATAAACAGCGGATAAGAACTATTCAGCCCATCAAGTCTGTCTGGTTTTCCCGATGTAAAGACTCAAACTTCTTATTTTAGATTCAAGATGGTCTTATGTCTATCCTGTGCGTGATTAAGTTCCCTCACTTTATTATCCTCTACTGCTTAACCTATAGCCCTAGACTACAATGTATCTTACACAAGCTTGCTTACAATGAAAGGGGAAGATCCATAGAGAATGCTTATCCAATATCCTGTCTTTCCTCCATAGATTTCTTTGGTTGGCTAAGATTGAGCCATTTTATCGTGTCCCAAAGGCAATATGAAAAGGAATCATGGTGTTTGTCTAGTGGATTGGGCTAAGATAACAGATCTAGAAACATAACACACACTATTTTGAAAAGCTTCTTCCCCTGGAGGATCTCCTATGTAAGAACGATCAAAATGATCCACCTTAGACCCCTCACATTAGACCGACAATAAAATAGCTCTTCACACCAGGAAACAAGAACTCTGTTGTGAACTCACATCCGTCACTCCATATCAATTATTTGTTCAGTAAATGTGCGCATTCTGTGTTGACATTTCTTGGGTTGCGACATGATGCTTAATTCTAATTTAATTCTATTGTTATATATTTTTTTTTCTCAGTGTGGGAAATGACTCTCAGGATTCAGCTCAGGTAAAGAGAAGAAGATATGTATATACCTTTTATGTAATAGGCCACTTTATCATGTTCCATACAAACCATGGGCGTTATAACCCATCGCCAGCTGTTGCCCAGTCCTGCTATATGAAATATTCTGTTCTTGGGTTCAGAAATGTCCCAGCTGTACATGTTTCAACATCACATTTAGTAGACAACAGTGGTTCTTGTCTCTAGCTCAGTGGGGCCTTTAGTAGTGATTGAGCCACCTGACTAGCTGAAGCCTGGCTTGGCTTCAGGGCTTCCTGGATCTTCCTTAATTCATTTTAAATGACCTATTTAGTAACCTGGGTCTATAGTGACCTGATTAGCTTAGGGTATTTTGGGACCCAAAGCACACTTATGAGGAAGTATACACTGGCTGTTCCCAATAAGATTGTTGCCCGCGTTTGTAATACATTTTAATAAACCTTCCTGATTAAAGGGTTACCCCATGCTTGTGTGTTGTTTTTGAGTAAAATGATATTGATGGCAAGTCAAAGAACCTTGTATACAGTAAAGAGATTCATGTGCTTCATTAATAGTTCATTTTAAGGTCTTTAAACTAAGTTGAACTTAACCTTATGGAACTCATGTATCCTTATTTCAACAGATGAGCCATGTCAGTTGGGAAAATAGCTTCATGCACACAGCTATAGAATCTCATTCTCATGTTTTGTTTTACGTCTTTGCACCTTTTGACTGTTCCTTTAAAATGTATTTTTTGATATATATATATTTGAATATCAAACATTTAGCTATCTGCACTGAATACCACAGCATAAATTAATGGATGAATGTTTGACCAACAATATCACCAGGTATTAGAGAAAAAGCGTTAAGCTGATATAACCCTGATTTATTATTAAATATAAGACCCTATTTCGTTTGTACATTCCGCATAGGCTTCTATATGATTCACTTGGTCTACCATTTTTTTTCTTTTGTTCCAGAATGAGTCTGGACTCTGGAAAGAAAGATTTGCAAATTTTGTGGACATTAAAGCCAATGGTAAAACTATATATTACTATACAGTAAATAAAATAAAAAATGCTGATACTGCCAATTGAACACCTTGGCAATTCATGTCACACAGGGCCAACCTCAGTGGGTCTGGATTTTTCGTTGCATGGGTTTGAATATTTATACGGAATTCCAGAACATGCAGATACTCACAGACTACAAGACACCGGGTAAGATGATTTATTCCCTACAGCCTTTGTGTTTGTGGCCTCATAAGGGTTTCCTGGAAGGAACTGATTTATCGTGTATACATGTGCATTGGTGTCATTCTCAGCTGTCCTCATCAGTCAGAATAGGGCATATGCCCCAAAAGAGAAAATAATAACTTTCATGCGGCTCAGCTTCTTCTCTTGCATCTTCTTCTTCTGTCTTCTTTCGTCTGTCTTCCACTGTCTTCTGCTTGTCTCCCTGTGTTCAGTTTTGACTGCCTGCGCCCTTCCGCAAAAGAGCCGAGCTGTTGGAGGAACGGGGGCTTCTTAGCGTACTTACGCAAAAGAGCGTAGTCACTGGGACAGCCTCTCCCTGTTTCTGGAGTTGGGAGTGAGTGTGAGCAGAAGCTCTGCTCTTTTGTGGAAGTGGCCTATATTCGAGAGAATACAGTAAGTATAAGGGCAATTTCATATAAACAATAATACCAATCTGGTTAATTGTGACCAAAATTCTTTTTTGGTCCATGGACTAAGGACAGGTATAGGGGAGATCAAGCCAGGAGTGGGCAGAACTGGCAGGGATTGGGTAAATGTAAATACCACCCCCCACCAATCAAAAGCCAGAAGACTGCCATGGAACCGTAGCAATCACCAGCCAATTATAGAGCCTCTTAGCAAAACATGTAGAGGGACCACATATGTATGTCTAGTCATGTGAATAGGGTCTATTCACTAAAGGGTGAGTTTGCAGGAGAATTGTGGTTTTGACACTCTCACTTTCCTATTCATTATGAAGGGCCTGTGCCAGCAGGTTTCTCCATCTAGGAGCATATCCGGCATAATGCATCATTTAATGGGTGAGGACACTTTGGAGAAATATTGCTAATTTAACTATGCATTATACAGGAGCAGCCAAGCTCTTCCTGTAGCTGTGGGGCTTCATAATGTTTAGGAACTGACACTACACTCTACAAGCTCTCTCGTCAATGGTCCCTTTAGTAAATAGACATCAATGTCTAGCTTACTGCCTTAAAAACTGGTAGCCAGCTCTGTACTCTGTATTTTTTTGTATGCGGTATCTATGGCAAGCCCTAATTCTCAATGCTGTCTTCACTGAGGCACAATCCTATTTGCCCACAATAACATTTGGTTTTCATAGGTACCTGTGTCTTTTTGTTTTGATCTCTAGGGAGAGTGAGGCATATCGTCTGTACAATCTGGATGTGTTTGGGTACCGTGTAGCTGACAAAATGGGTATATATGGATCTGTGCCCCTTCTCCTGGCTCACAAACCTTCACACACTTGTGGGGTCTTCTGGCTAAACTCCTCCGAGACACTGGTGGAAATCCACTCCAAGGCAGCTCTCCAGGTGATAAACGCACAGATAACGTTGCTGCAAAGATAAAATGTGCATGTCAAGCCTAGGCTCTGGCTTTCATTCGTTATGTTTTAATTCAAAGAAAATGTAGATGATTTATAGTAGCCACCTTATCCAGAAGTACATGCAATGAGAATCAGGTTATAATGAATATGAAATAACGCACAGTTTGAGCCAATACCAAAAGTAAAGGAGCAGCCAGACAATCTATATGCTATATGGTAAAGCATTTAAGATCAATCACACATTGCATACTTGAATGTCATTTGGGAATTACCGGTAAGTGCTCCAGACTTAACATCTATATCTGTTCTTCTCCAAGGCTTCAGCGCACACACAAAAGCAGAGAGCTATCCCCCAGTTAAATGTCAGATGGATGTCCGAGAGTGGGATAGTGGATGCGTTCCTGATGATGGGCCCTACACCTCAGGATGTGTTCAAGCAGTATGCACAGTTGACAGGTAGTTGTCTTAATTATTGTTCCGAGGGTCATTCAATAAAGCTAATAAAGCAAGGAATCAGCGCATGCCCAACAAATGGTTATTAAGCCATATATTGCTTAGCCCACCTCTTAGCTACATCAAAAGTACCCCAATCTCTGCGAGTCTCATCCTACCATGGATCTAAGGAGTTAAACCAGAGCATTGCGTGCCATGGAGCTGAATTAGTGCGACTATGCTGCCTTTTAATCCACGGAGACTATCCAGCAATGTAAAGCAATCTCCAGATTTAATTAATTAGGCCCTTGTTTGGTAAAATGGAGGGCTTATTTTGCGGGAACATGCAAATATACACAAAAAATTAAAAAAGTAAAAAAACACAGCCTAAAAAGCAGTTTAATAGACATTTTGACGAGTTGCTGAAATGACCGATATGTATATACAAGTAAGCAACAAATTAGTGCGCACTTCCACCAATCACGCCACTCAATAAATCTACAACATTTTGTGACTACTAACCCCCAAAAATGTAAAATCTGAATGGGTTATCTAATATTTTAGGTTTATGGCAGTAGATTTATATTGGGAGAAGTAATAGAGTACTAATACAACAAAGTCATTGAAAAAATTGGTTTGGTGCACGAACACAAAGAAATTCTATACATTGTGCTATCACAATTGCCGGCAAATGACACTTTATGTAATGGTTTAGTTTATATCTATATGTTAACTTATTTATCATACATGTTTAATCTCTTGAAACCAGGCACACCTGATTGTGGGGTTTACAGTAGAATTATGTGTATTTTAGGCACTCAGTCGCTCCCTCCGCGATTCTCTCTGGGATATCACCAGTGCCGCTGGAACTATGAGGATGAAGCCGATGTGGAGGCAGTGGATTCAGGCTTCGATGAACACAACATCCCCTATGATGTCATCTGGTTAGATATCGAGCACACTGACGGGAAGAGGTATTTTACCTGGGATCCGGAGAGATTCCACAGTCCAGAACGGATGCAGGAAAAACTACGAGAGAAAAGACGCAAGGTATTAAACCCAAGCCTATAAGGATTAGAAAGCCAGCCGGTCATTTCTAACACGCATTAAAAAATGGTCCTTAGCCTGTACATCAATTTTCAGGATCCTTAAACTTGCCCAAACTTGATCAAATTTCTCCTTATACAATCAGCATTACAGTATGCCTATTTTATGTATGAAAATAACTAAAAGTCACATTTTAAAGAGTTGGTGTGAGTATGGAACACTGGTAGGCTGGTTTTAGTACCCCTTTAAATTGAAACATAGTATCCGTATACATAAGATTTTTTTGTCTATGGAAATTACTGAGACTGTTGCCTTCTTTGCATTTTAGCTGGTTGTCATTTCTGATCCTCATGTTAAGGTCGATCCAAATTATACCTTGTATACTGAAGCCAAAGATAAAGGATTCTTTGTGAAGACGAGAGAAGGACAGGACTTTGTGGGAAACTGTTGGCCAGGTGAGAAGTATGCCTTATTCTTTTCTAAGGCTATATAACCCACCTTACAGCAGAGTTGGCAGCAGGCAAGCATTAAGGGTACCGGGTATTCACGCAGATTAACCTCATGCCCTCTCCAATAACAAACGTACAACAAACATGATATAAAGTCCTCTTTCTAAAATGTCAGTTGATTCATAGTAATTACATAAAAAATAACCCATATTGCAATTGCATGTAAACATTTCATTATGTTGACTTTCCATTATACACTTTTGGTACCTGAACAATGACAATATCCGGCTGTGAACCCCGTCATCTTCAGCCAGCTTGAAGTGTCAGGTGGACAGCCCCGGCTCATCACTTTAAATAGATTATTTTATAATGTGCAACTGATTATAATAATTTCAGAAGTTTTATCAACTCTTTCGCTCTCTCTCTCTACATATTACATATTCTAGTTGTTAAAAACATAACCCTTTAGGTGTTACGTAATTTAAAGGTACAGCAGCACTACATTTTAAGTTAAATTTGATGTTAAATGTAAGATGTTGATCATGCCACCAAGTTTCACCCGTGCATCCAAGTTTAATTTACCAAAGTAAGGTTTTCTTCCCCTTTCTCAACAGGCAAGCCTAATTATGATCAGCGTATTACATATTTCATTTTCCGTGTGGGTCTGTCTGGAACCAGATTTTAAATAGCTAGTAAGCTTAAAGAAAAAAAAAACATATATCCTTCAAGATCAACCTTTTTTAAGATATCCTTAATGACATTGATTCAGATGAAGGCAAAAAAAAAAAAAAAGAAGAAAAAACTTTTAAATAAAATTTAGATTTGTGGAGAATGAAATTCTTTACCGGCTCCATGGGCAGTCAGAATAACTCCCTTGATTAACAAATGCTATGTGTAATAAAGACCCTTTCTTACCAAAAGTAATCCAGTTTATTCTAAAAGGCCTCCACAGTCCATAGGAGTCCATTGCAGAGCTTTATTGTGTAAGATTGGATTGTGGCCCCCTTCTAATTGTGTTAAGTGGCCTCCTGTTGCTTGCATTGTCTATGGTGTGATTTCCCTTGCAGGGTAACTGGACTAATCCCGCTTTTGCCTCAATGTTTGGTTATGACCTACAACTCGTGTAAGGTTGCAGCGCTCCAGCCTTGCTCTAATCTCTAAAGTTTTCCTTTTGGTTCAGGTTCCTCTAGTTACTTGGATTTCACAAACCCCGCTGCACGAGACTGGTATTCATCTCAATTTGCGCTCAATGTCTATAAAGTAAGTGCCACTATGATTATGTCACCATTATATTATGATCTGTATCTTTATTTTGCTAACAAAACATTTCCAGAGAACGTGTAATGGAATCTGCTCATTCCTACCATGCCCCATGGCAGGACTATTTATTAGGAAATGAACCTGGTTATTTACTTCTACTGGAAATTGTATGAACTAATGCTATAGCCAAGCAAATTCTGGCAAATAGGTACAGCTTAGAGCCTTTGCTTTCCCTTCCATCGGCTAGGCTGCTGGCCACTTGCCAGTGATGTATTTACCTTGGGAGCTGCCCTACAGCTCCAGCACCCCAAGGCATGCATTGGCTTTTTATGGAGGCTGTGTTGTCTTAGGCTAGCCCCAAAAGTGTAAATGGGCTGATTAGAGAGATCCATGGAGTAGCGGCACACTGGGGAGCCTGATCTACCCCCCTGGTTTGTGGCTGTGGCTTGGACAGAACACGTCTCTGTCAGTTGCTCTGTCAGAGTGTTTTGCTCTACTTTAAGGATAGTAAGTGAAGTGAAAATTAGCAGAGCAGGTAGTGTTGGACAAATGATCATCTGATGTCCCATTGTGTCAAACTTTGTACTAGGGGTCCACTGATATCTTGTTTGTATGGAATGATATGAACGAGCCCTCTGTGTTTGAGGAATCGGAGGTCACAATGCCGAAGTCTGCATTGCATCACCAAGGCTGGGAGCACCGAGACGTCCATAACCTCTATGGATTCTACCAGGTACAGAAGACACTGATGTGTAAAATAAAATGTAAAGGGTGTGCATTGCTCGCTAGGTTGTAAAAACTAAATATTAACATTAAAGAGAATAGAAATGTTTCAAAAAATCCCGTTTTTTTTAATGCCTACTGGAGATTTTATATGGACGCTAGTGCTTTTTTTTGCCACATGCATTAGCCTTTTCAACCGCCGTTTAATATTCTGAACGATAACAAGATGAGACATAACCTAACAGGGCTGTTAAATCTGTTTTAACGAGAAAACTATTTTAAAGCGCAATATATGAGACATTTTACCAAATTATAAATAACTTTTCAATAATGTTGTACTGTCTGCTTTTTTAAAACTGTTCTAATTTTTGCATAATGTTATGTTTCCAGGCTGCTGCGAATTAGCTACTTGCTAAATATGTATGAAACTGTAGTAAAGATTGGTGAAGTAACTAGTACATGCCTGGCAAGACTTCTGTCCCACAGGCAACAGTGTTACATCATACTTTTTTTTTTGCACGTGGCTCCCAATAATTACTACAACAAGCTCTCCAACATTTGTGAACGTAGTGCTCAATTACATATTATTTTTTTGTTCCTGTAGCAAATGTCCACTTCAGAAGGTTTGACTCAGCGCTCCGGAGGTCAAGAAAGACCGTTTGTACTTACAAGGTCTTTTTTTGCAGGTTCCCAGAGATATGGTAGGTTTCTGGATTTTCACGTTAGACATGTTCATTTCCAGCTGAGGCATCTAAGCTATGGTGTAAGGTGACAGTTACATGTATAATTTAACAGAAAACAGTTCTAGGTTTAATGCTTTGATTACCAAATGTACAGAAGCAGTTCATTCATTTCCCCTTTGGCACTTAAATTCAAGTAAGAATTGAAGCAGACCTGTCACTTTTCCAAAATCCTACATCCAGTCTTGTGAAAGTACACCCTTTTTGAACTCTATGGTTTTACATATTTGGACATAATAACTGAGATGGCTCCAGCCTGGCTGCCAAACAAAGATAGCACAGGCAGGAACTCCATTGTGTGAACTAATCCCATTTACAAGATTGCTGCCAGGGGGAGATTCAGTAGCTAAAAGGGAATTTAGGTTGGGTTGTCTACATATACCTGTTTTTCAATGTTAATGCAAGTATGTGGATAAATAAGGCTATGTTTTACAACAATAAAATGTTTAATTTGTGATCTAAGACAAGGTTCCAACTATTACCCTCCTGAGGCTGGAGACTATCCTGAGGGACAGACGAAGGGTTCATAGGGTATCTATACCCTAACTAAGCAACCCGTTACAATAACCATTATCTTTTCCTTAGCGGGTCTAACAATTAGGTAAATACACTCTGAGATGAACAACGCATGTCATATTATACCGTGTCATTATTTATTTAACAAAATTAAAGCCAAAATGAAGAAGCCATGTGTGGATGTTCATGTGTGTAAAGTTCATGACAGTAAAATTAGAAAAAGATAGAACAGAAATGTTTTTTTTGAAGGTTTGCCAGGAGAAAGCCTCTTCTCTCTAACAAGATCATGGCAGCACAGCTTAGGTTTGCAAAGTTACATCTGAACAAACCACAGGACATCTGGAACAGTAGTATTGTAGAGTCAAATGTGAGGCCATCTGCCCATCTAAAGCCTAACTTGGGTCATGCAACAGAACAATGATTTCAAGCACACCAGAAAATCTACAACAGAATGGCTGAAAAAGAAAATAATCGAGGTGTTGCAATGGCCCAGTCAAAGTCCAGACCTCATGGCTTGAGAAAAACCCTATTAGGTTGAAACGCCGCCACGCCTCTCGTGTGGAAATAAAACCACACTAATGTATTCACATTGCTGAGCACCTAGTGATTCTTAGCTACATTTGAAGGTGTTGGGTGGTAACCCTACTCGTGCAATTAAGGTGCTGTCTGACCGTCTCATAAGTATGTAAAGTCCAGACCTCAACCTGGTTAAAATGCTGAGGTGGGACCTTAAGAAAGCAGTGCATAAACAAATGCCCCCAAACCTCAATGAATTAAAGCAACGTTGTAAAGAGGAGTGGGCCAAAATTCCTCCATAATGGTGTGAGAGACTGATAAAGTCATGCAGAAAACGATTACTACAAGTTATTGCTGCGAAAGGTGGTTTTACAAGCTATTTGATCATAAGGTTTTCCTCACACATGACTTCTCCATTTTGGCATTTTGGACATCGTCCAACTACCCTTGCTGCTTAACATCCAGCAAATAACATTTATCAGCTCAGTATTGCCCTTTAACCAACTATCACTGTCCCGTAGGTCAACTGAGCTGAACCACTTTGGGCACTATTGCTGGGCAAACTTTAACTCTCTTGGGAATGGAATTTAAAAATCTATGCGCAGAGTGAAGTCTGTGCCAGCTGGCTCTCCCTACCTTCTCTACCGACCACTTCCATGTCCCTGTCTTCTTTCCCGCAGTTTTGCTTCTTCTCTTGCCTTTTCTTGTTCTCGTCTTTCTTTGTCAGCTTCTTCTTGGTATCAGCTCTGTTGACCAGGCCTCCTGCAGTGCTTCCTCAAAAGCGCAGTGTCTCTGTGTACTCCCTCTCCCCCGTTTGGAGGAATGGGGGAATGCAGAAGCGCTCCAGAAGGACTGGTCAATGGAGCTGATACCAGGGAGAAGTGGACGAGGAAAGAAGACAGAAAATCAATATAAGACAAGAGATGAAGTGAGTTGCGGGAAAGGAGAGATGCAGAAGTGATCAGCAGAGAAGGTTGGGAGACTCAGCCGGCACAGACTTCACCTCTCTTGCTGCTGTTCCTGCCAGATGTGCACTAGGTATGTACTTAGTACCTGGTCCAAAAAAATAGACTACATAAAACATAAATTTCCACATTATTTATATAAACACATATATATATATATATATATATATATATATATATATATATATATATGTTTGTGTATATGTTTCACTGTTCCTTCTTCCGTCCTTGCTTTTACAGCACAATGTCAGCTCAACTCGCAAATACAATATTCATATTATTCTCCGATTGCCTTCAAAAGCCTTATTTTCCAACAACTAATTTTCTAGATATAAGTTTTTACCAGTTGATGCAAAATAGACTCCCAACTGCAATTGACTTTAAAATTAGGCTGGTCTGTTCTTTTTTTTAGCAAGTCTTTATTATTTGAATAGTGGGTATAAAGCTGCTTTGCTAGCTGTTCCGTGCAACGGTGGTCAATGAATAACCCCTTTCCTGTTACATTGTTCTTTTTGAATTTGTGTAAATCATTATATTTATATCTTATGTTAGGTGCTGTTTGGACTGGAGACAACAAGGCAGAATGGGAATACCTGAAAATCTCCATTCCAATGCTGCTCACCCTGAATGTGACCGGGATTTCCTTCTGTGGAGGTAAGTGGCAAGGCATTCATGTATTTGTAATAATTTAAAAAATATATCTCATTAGTCTAGAACTTAAACCTGTTTTGGTAATGGTTTCCATACTAGATGTTTATCAAATTCTGAATAACACTTTTAAAAAAAAAATCAATCTAGGCGGCCTAACAAAAACACAAAAAGTTTCATTCAGAAATTCATTTCCCAGAATTAAAATGTGTTCTACTGTTCTTTGCACAAACTTTGTGATTTTGATTAGGATTTGTTGAGCAAAATGTTTTTGTATAATTTTGTCTACTGGAAAGGTATACTTACACTATTTAAATGCTTTTATTAGTATTACTATTTACATTTTGTAACTTTTTATGTGACTTTTTCACTGAGCAGTGTAACTCGATTACATAGACACCAGTGATTGCTCTTGTAACTAGACAATGCTCCATAATGATACTACAATGGCATCACAGAGTTCCCTTCAAAATCCTTACGTTTAAATGCATTTTTGGTTTTTATTGTGTTATTATTGTTTGACTTTCTTTTTTTCAAGAAACCTTGTTTCTTGACCACAACTTGATCTCCTTGCTTACCAATCACTCAGTGTTCAAGAAGCAGGACCTGTTGTCCATTCATTCAATTCCTTACAATGTAACCAGAGCACTGTTACATTGTTCCAATCCAATACAGAATTAATGTCTGCCCCAGAAAGCAGCAAGAACATGCTTTAAATAGCCAGTTCTCCTGTATAAAAAAGTGTTGAGTAGACCTCAGGTTTTGATAATCCCATGCAACTGCCAGGTATCTACCCCTGGTCCTCCACTTGACGCTGAGCCATGAACTCCTTTGCAACCCCTGGGTCTTTGCTGCCTGCCAGTGTATGAGATACCAGAGAAAGTATATAGTGCTCAGTGACAAGCCAAGGTCTGTATAATGGAGTAACAGATAATTTGAGGTCAGTATCGGTCAAGGCGAGGACACTAGCCAGGTTCTGTAAACAGTAATTATAGAGTATTCAAGGCTTTTTACACAGGAATTGTAGATCAGTTGACAGGGAGTGCTACACTTACAACTAAGAGTCGAGTTAAAACTCACAGATTCCTTTATAGGGGAGGCCCATCAAGTCTAAACTCCGAGTATGGAAACTGGAGTACTGCTGTCAATGATAAAAACGTGATTGCCAAGTTATAGCCAGAGTCCTAAGTTGGTCACCGATTTGCTTGCCACCAGGAAAAAAAAAAGGATGTGAGTCGATGCAGCAGGAAAATGTTTTCAGTATGGCATCAAAGAAAACTCATTAAATTGCTTTTGATAAAAATGTAATACGTATGTTAGACATATTTACACAAATGCGTATTTTTAAGCTAGGAAGATGAGTAAATTATGAGTAAAGTGACAACAGTGGGGATCATAGAGAAAACCTAAACCTAAATTTTATCCAATATTTTCTCTGTAAATTTGCTAGAGGGGCAGATTATTCCATTGTCTTCATTAAATAATTTTCTATAATATGACTTTGCTCACAGCTGATGTTGGTGGCTTTTTTGGTGACCCAGAACCTGAGCTCCTTGTCCGCTGGTACCAAGCTGGTGCTTTCCAGCCTTTCTTCCGTGGGCACTCTATCCGTGACAGCCATCGCCGTGAACCCTGGTTATTTGGAGAAAGCACCACTTGTTTGATTAGGAAGGCCATAGAGGAACGCTATATTTTGCTTCCATACTGGTACCTGCTCTTCTACCGGGCCCATGTGAATGCTGAACCAGTGATGAGGTGGGTAATAATAATATCTGTGTCCAGTGCCTTCACTTTTACAGATACCACCAATGAAATCATGTTTCCCATTACTTGCAGGCCTCTATGGGCAGAATTTCCCAAGCACCCAGAAACGTTTGATGTAGAGAACCAGTACATGTTAGGTGAGTCGTGTTATTAGATCTTTTTGAAAGGCTTGTTTTTCCGTGCTAACCAGATTCCACAAACAATTCAATTTTTTGTGTGAATTAGGCTCAACTTTTTGACAAGGTAGGTAAATACCTAATTCTGCAGCATACTGCACACTCCAGACTGCCTTAGCATAGCCTTGGGTTCTCCCAAAAGCTAACAAATTAAATCGTCCCACAACTGAAAATAAAGAGTAAACATCCTAAAAAACAACCTAAGAATTAAACAAGGGCAGAATTCAGAACCGAACACATGAAACCAGGATTTCATAATTCAGGAACCCAGTCAAACAAGCTAGAGGTCAGGAGAGCCAGGTAACAAGAGCACAAGAATATCCCAAAAACCAATGTCAAAATCAGGAGGTCGACAACAGTGGGGCTTACCAATAGTGAAAAGTCCAATAAACAGGCCAAAGTCATGACTGGGAAATCCAATCAAAGGGGCATGGGTCACAGGCAGGTAAAGGGTAAATGGGGCAGGTAATAGGAACAGGTAACTGAGCAGGTAGGTGCTTAAGGCAACCCCTGCCAGTTTAATCCTTCCCACACGGAGCATCTTATGGCATGGTAGCAAGCAACCTGGGGTTTTAATCTACGACGGAGGTCTGCAAGACTACCTTTGGAAAAGGTAGTATGACTCGGGAGCTGATCAGCAGTTTACACTTACAATGCCACTACATATGAGATACCTGGTTGCCTCTTGGGATCCACTTTTGCAATCACATATCACATACGTGGTTAGCACTGAAAGGATTAGAGGGACACTCTAACCATTATATGCACTTTTTAATGCTTATGAAAGCTATGTGGTCTCTTTAAATCTTCATGGCGTTCCCCTTGCAAATGCATGAGAGGATACTGCAGAACGCACTTGTCTCTTCCCCTGCCACCCAGTTATTTGCCATGCTTGACAGAACACATCTCCTTGTCAAGTAATATGCTTACGACCTGTCAGCTCCAGCGCTAGCGTGGCAAGCACTCTCGGGGGGTGTCTATCCAAACCCCTTGTGCAGATACGCACAAAGTGCTCCAGTTCAAGTGTTTCTTAAAACATCTAATATGCAGCATGAAATGTTGTACCATGGAGAAGACATTCCTATGCATCTCTGGAGCTGCAGCCTGCTCTTAAGGTAAGCACCAGCTGCCTGCGATACTGGAATATCCCTTTAATAAATATGGAGAAAAGATTATGCTTTCATTCAGGCCAATGCTCTTATTGTTAGGCACTATTTTGAATTGTGAGTTTTAAGAACAAACAGGACATTGCTGTCAGAACCAACCCTCAACTCCGTTATAAGCCTGCAATTAGAGTACTGAATACACATTCATGGGTGCAACTTTTTGTTGGTAAAGGTCATCACATATCAGTCCCATATATCAGCAACCTTTTCATATAGTTTAATCACTAAAAGCTTATTAATGTATTGGCTGTCCAGCATCTCAGTCTGATATGTGTCTTCTCCCAGGTAGTGCCCTTTTGATTGTGCCAATTATGGATTCTGGTACCTCTTCTCTGGATGTGCTGTTTCCTGGTTCTGGCGAGGTACAGTATTAATAACCTATTGCTATTACCCATCAGGATAATAATATTTTTATTTTATTTCCAAAGACTACATTCCCAATTTTTATAAAATAGTAAACAATACGGCAATAACTAGTTTGATAATAACAAGACTAAGATTGAATGTTTTTGCACATGATGGCTGCCTGGCCTGCCTTGTTCACATTTGTAATCTTCTCTTGTATATAGCGCTGGTACAACTTTCGAAACTTCGAGTGCATCAGGGGGCCTCATAAACAGAAAGTGGGAGTAACTTTAGAAGAGGTGAGTGCAGCTCACATACAATACCTCCAACATTTCAAGGAACACCTTTGTTGTGAGAGTGTGCCTAGGGGTGGGGAGGGCTGCGACCTTTCCTGAAGAGCTACCCAGAGCTAGCCCTTACATGTGGGTCCATGGGACCCAGGCGACAGTTTGTCACCTCAAGGAATGTTCTTTCGGGATAGAGTTGTGGAGAAAGAGAAGTGTTTCTGTACCTCTCTTTCTCCGCTAACCTGTCATTAACCTGTCACCTGGCATTATTCTTGCGTCCTGCTTCTGACTTCTTTCTTCATCTGCTTCTCCGTGAACCTGGCCTCCCGGTGCACTTCCACAAAAGCCCTGAGTGAAAGCGCATGAGAGGGTGAATTTATTCATAATGATGTAGCATTATGAATGTGAGCATGGTTTTGGCAGGCATGGTTATGGTAAGGGGCAGCATTTCATCCTTGGACCCAGGCAGCACAGTGTCTTGGGCTGGCCCTGGAGTTACCTTGCAGCTCCCAGCTGCAGCGTATCATGGTGTGGCCATGTGGGAGTCTGTGCTACAGCAGCCCACATATCCACTGATTATACAGCTCACTGGCAGGTAAAGGGAAAATGAAGGGAACCCCCAAACGGTCCATGACCTCCACTGTCCGTAGAAGCCGGGAAGTGGATCAGCTCAGCAGGACAGTGTCCAAAGTTTGAGAAACGTTGATTCTGCCTTTTTCTGTACAAATAAAAGCCTCTACCCAGTATGGAAACTTCATGGTGGTTAATGAATTATATTTTGTGCTTAATTCCTTAAACTGTCTAGCAGATTCCAGTTTATCAGCGAGGTGGTTCCATTATACCCATGCACTGCACTGTGGGAAAATCAACAGGCTGGATGGAGGGAAGTCCTTACAAGTTACACATAGCTCTGGACTCCAAGGCAAGATGTCCGTCTCTTACCCTATAACGTGAATGCTGGAACAGAGACGATGGTCTCTTTTGTTACCTTTTGTTATTTGTTATACACAATGTCTCTTAAATGCGGCACTTATCACCCCAAACGTGTGAAAGAAGACAGAAGGCATACGGATAGCAAGTGCTGGCTGTTCTCATTTTTTTGCTCCTCACTAAATGCCATGACCTTTTACTTGCTTGCCTCATGTCTCTACCATGGCCTCACAAACATAGTGACTTAATACACAGAATTTAGATGTTTCTTTGGGGAGGCATAAAAATCCAGCTTCCCCTCAATTACAATTGTTGTTAGAACACTAGCTACTACAATATAGGCATAGTGAAAATGAACTCTAACTATAATTGCCAGGATACAATATGGCAATAAGATTAGCACACGTTGAACTGGTACAGAAGCAGGTCCTGGTCTTACGAGCTTATCTCCTTCTCCTAATCATTGGGAAGTGGCCTTCAGAGGAAGTTTAAATACAATAGCTTACCGGTGTGTTTACATAATAGTTTATAGAAAAACAGCTTAATACCATTATCATATTTTAGTATTTTAGCACTTGTGGTCCTACTTTGGAGTGCAACTATTAAAATACTTAGTTTATTGAAGGCTAATTGCCCCCTAAGTCTTGCATCATTTATTTTTCTGTGTAGAGCATGGACATATTTATCTTAATAAAACATTTTAATACTGTGTGTATCCTCTGATTCAAGGGTTCAGCTGCAGGAGAGCTGTTTATAGATGATGGACATTCTTTTAAGTATCTACATGAACATATGTTCAGCCACAGAAGGTTCACCTTCCAGAAAAATATTCTATCCTGCAGGTAAGAGAAACAAAAGAAAATAAATTGTGTCACTGGGCTTGGAGATGTAAAAATTGGGAACAAATATCAGTCTATTTTGCTTTGGTGTCCAACAGAGAACTAGGTGTCAGTGGCCTGGGTGCCAGGTCAGGTAGGAGTCCATGTGCAAGGGCAGGATCAGTCTCGGGACTGTGTTCAAGACAGACAGGTGTTGCTGTGTCCAGTTGAAGACGGCTGTCTACCTTTGCCTCTCACTTTCTCTGTGGCGCAATCTGTAGACACTAGCTGTGGGACACCAAGGGGTCTGCAGAGAGGCAGGTATGTGCAGTCTGCAGTGGGTGTTTGTGGCAAGGGCAGACTGCAGAGAGCGTTTGGAGTGAGGTGCTAGGGGAAGATGCAGAAGAGTCGACGTTCACGCCAAATAGGTCAAAATGCAGGTGATCAAAAGCTAATTCAGAGTCAAAGTCCACTCCAAGGATCAAAATAATAAGCAGAAATGTACAAGTAGTTCCAGAAACAAATGCACTAGCCAGGAGCTAGGAGCATGCCGAGGAAGATTATAGGGCAATGATCACCTAGCAAGCCCCAGGTGGCAGCCTGCAGCCACAGTCAATAGGGAGACATCAACCCTAAAGCCACCTGCTGGTTAAGTATAGTGCCTACAAAAAGGCAGGGTTGCTGTTCAATCCCCAGTGATGCCTAACAGTAGGAGCTGATGTGGCAGAGGTGCATATCAAGAGAGAAATGGAAAAAAATTTGCATGTGGTTGTCAAATATAGTCATTACCTTAAGCAGAGCCGGCCCTTACAACGGGTCCAAGTCCATGTTCTTTTGGAATAGAAAAGAAAGAACAGTGTTTCTGCACCCCACAAACCTATCTGCATTATTCTTACCTCCTGTTTCTGTCTTCTTTCTTCGTTTACTTCTCCCCCTCTCTTCTTTCTTGTTTCTTTTCTTCTTCTGCTCATTCGTGAACATGGCCTTCCAGTGCATTTCAGTAAAAGGTCGGAATTCCTCCAGATAAACCCCGCACACACCACTAGGATTTTCACTCCTACTGATCTTTTTTGGTGGCAAAGATGGCACAGACATGTTGTTTGGGAATAAATGGGTCACCTCAGGTACAAGGCAGGGGCACCTTAGTACTAATAGGAAATGCTGTAGTCATTTCTGTCATCATTTCCATTTCTCTCATCTCTCAGGTCTGCAGACAAAAAAGGTCAGTTCCCTGCAGAGTCCATTCTGGAGAAGGTGCTAATCTTGGGTTTCAAAAGACGACCATCTAAAATCAGCGTGCATAGTGAAGGTACAAAACTCATCTTCATAGGCTGCCCTGTGACCACATATGGTATTGCATTTTTAAAAACAAAACATTAAGGTTTCATAAAAGGAGCCCAAGGGGACAGCTGACGCTTTTAAAGTGCAGTATCTCCTGGAATCTCAAAGAGTGCGGTTGTTTCCATGCTCCTAGTTACAGCTAAACCTGTTTGTTCAGCTCTTCTTCTGTTCTCAGCATCTAGCTGTTAGGAACAGGACATCTGAGCCCCCTCCAAAGTCTCCTCGGTCAGTACAGGTTCAAGGACATAACACCCCCAAGTCCCACTAGCTGAATGTCCTGGAAGGAAACAAATCACAGTGTTGGATGCAGAATAGGCACAAGGCCCATGCCTGCTTGTGATATCCCACTACCCTGTACCTTTTTTGGAACATGGAAATGGCCTATAGACCATGTGCATGATTTGTAATTTGTGTATTTGTAAATATTAATCAGTCAAACATTTTCATGTTTCATGATACAGGAGGGGATGGGAGAAAAGTGATCTTCACTTACAACCACAAGCTTTGTCTACTGACCCTGGAGTCCCTCTCCCTGGATGTCTCTGCTGACTGGACGATTCACATCACAAGCTTTTCATAGCATTTCTTCTCTTTGACAGTTACCGCTCCCTCTTTTTATACATTGACTCTTATGATAACGATGTTGTTGATCACGTGCAGTTCTGAATACTGATGCACTGAACAAAGATCAAATTCTCACAATTCATTGAACACAATGAAAATATAATGATTTTGTTTACAGAATTACATGACAAAAAGGCCAAAGCCTGTGCGAAAGATTGATATTAATAAAATTACTACATAGCAGACCTGTCCAAATTTGAATGCCAATATTTGTTTTCTGCATGCTATTATGATACGGTATCCATAGGGGGAGTATGTTTTTTTTGGTTTGTTGGGGAAAGACACAATCAGGATACATGACTAGATCTAAAAGAAGACAGGGTATTTTTTTTACAATTGAAAACGTTGGTGCCTATTAAATAGTTAATATGTTATATATATTTCATTGGGAAATTGCTAGTAATTTGTGTTTATGAATAAGGGACAACCCAGGCAAGAAACGTGTTAAGCTTCTGTCAGCCTGATTTTTTATTTCCCACTGATGTTGTCGTGAGCAGGCTTGATTCGCAATAAATCTTTGAAGCAAGTAAGTGCAGAGTTTTTAACCTTTTTTTTTCTTTTCACCTTTGAAAGGTGGCAAACTCATTGGTGAGATCAAACCAACCACCCTGTGCCTCCGTCAAGTTTTGCCCACTTTGCACGGTTTGTGGCCGAGCATGTCGGTACAGGTTATGAGTTAAGAGAGATGGCATGGAGGGTGCAGGATCGTCGGTACTGGGACTGAAAATGTCTTATGGTAGCCCGTCCGTGTGTGGCAGATACAAAAACATTCTTTAACCCCTTCAGGACCAGGATGTACCAGGTATTTCCTGGTCATACGTCACCGCCAGACCGGGACGTACCAGGTACGTCATCGCTATGAACGCTGGGATCGCGAGGGGCGGCGGCTACTGACTGCTGGGTGTCCCCAGCGATCCGTAGCAGCCACTCCCCCTCAGTTCCGTGCACGTGATCGCTTTGAAGCGAATCACGAGCACGGAATTGAAATATTTAAAAAAAAAACTGCAGTCTTCAAGGGAAGACGCAGTGCGAGGACGCCGGTGTTGAAGGGGTTAAAAAGAAGGGCAATAAGGACTGCATTGTGAAACCTTTTCTACTCAGGAGAAACATAGTTAGACTTATGCATGTGAGCATGATCAATTCAGATGATTTTTCATTAGGTTTTTGGTGCATTCAGTTTCAGACAACACATTTTGTTTCCTGACCATTTAATTTAAAGGGTACTGGGTAACTCCCTCGCTGCTGTAGAGACATGTCCTACAACTGATATCCCAGGTGTCATAAGGCAGTGTAAAGGAAAAAGTGCTGCTGCATAATGTGTGCCTTTGGTGGTGTGAGGGGTGAATAAAATAGGGAAGTGAGAAGGAGGGGAAAGGGAAGACAGAAAAAAGCGGTAGAGACAGAAGAGAGAAATATAAGGGGAGAGGGTAGGAGAAGAGGGGGAGAGAAGGAAGAAAGATAGTAACAGCAATGGAGAAATGAACGAAGAAAAAGTTAGAGAGGAAATAGGGAGTTAAAGAAAGAGAGGAAAAATAGAAAAAGAGGTAGAGAAAGAAGAAAGAGGGAGTGAAAAGAGAAAAACTGAAAAAAAGATGGAAGAAAGGGAGTAAGAAAAGAGAGATAAGGGAAAAATAGGGAATGCAGTATGTTATTGCCTTGTTTTCAAACAGAACAGTTTATAAGTGGCTTTCTAAAGCTAAATTAACTGTAACACGCCCATTTACCTTCAAAGTAAAATACACTGTTGAATATAATTGATTGAAAACCAGTGTCACCCCCTAGAGGCAATTTTACTGCCATTTTGCTGTTATGTTTGCAAGCTAATTTTACTGGTATTATACCGCGATTAGCCCTTTAGGCTAAAAATCGTTTGGATTTTTGCAAATGTCAAGTAATCTAAATGATACAGAACCTGTGGGCGTCTGTGGGCCCCAAAAGCTTACGCTCTGAACAGTAGTCTATTTAGACAGGACAAAAGGCACAAGATCAAATGATTTATGACAATTTTTGCTCCAAGCGCATTGTGCGTCGAAGTTGATTTAGACAGAAAAGGGTAGAAGACCCAGTCAAAAATGAAAGTTTTCTCTTTAAACGCTCACAAAAAAGAGTATTTATAAGAAGAAGGGTTAATGAAGATAAACTTTGAATATATTTTTTGCTGAGTGCCTATTTAATAAATAATTTACAATTAGTTGTCAGAAGGGTGTAGTAGGAGGAGAGTATATCTAAAAGAGGAAAACGTGGCTAAGATACTAATTGATCACAAAGCATCCCCGCTCTAATGGGAACAGGTCTAAGTCTGCACAATTAACCACGTCAGACCCTGAAGCGGCTCTGCTTAAAATAAAATGCAATGCCCAGAAAATGAGGGGTGCAATGAAGATCTTACGGAACAACTTGCAGAACTTACGGCTGGCATAGAAAATGATGCATGAAATTGAACAAGCAGAAGCCGAGAAGGCACGCCAAGAAAATCGGGAGCCTCCGACAGTAACAATGAAAATAAACACACAAAAGAAAACGACGATCAAAGCAAACACGAAATAGCCGCGGTTTTTGAAAGAATGATGGAGAACAACCATTTTAATGCGGTATAAATGTATATAATTGCATAATGAATACGATTCTTCAGGCATGTATTAGACCTGAGGTACATCCTATGATTTATCCCAGGTTGTTTCCACGTGGAGACCCAGGCTAGTGGGATAGAATTTATATAGTCAACGACATACATTTAATGGAATTTTATGCATACTGATTTAATGTCAGTGGTCATAATGTTTTGGCTGATCGATGTGTGTACAAAGGATATGATTGTGCAAACATTGAGAGATCCTCAAACTCTAGAAATCAAGTTCTTAACGGACGCGCAATACATGCGCACTCTAGAAACTCTATGGAGGATATTTGGGTTTAAAACCCAGGAGAAATCTCACACTACAATGAGGTTAGCTGTACATCTGGAAGATTAACACAATGTCTATTTTCAAGATGAAAAGAAATGTCTGCAATGGAAAGAGTAAAAGACGCTACTATTAACGCCTGTTTGAGTCTGATTGCGTGTTGTGCAAAAGTCCACCGATACCTACAAACAGAGGGCCCTTCTCATTACACATTTAGCAATAAAAAATGTATAGGAAGAAAGAAAAGAACAAGGAGACCCTATCGTTGCGCAAATGTACTCCAATCAGAGGGAGAAGTGTGAGATGCCAAAAGCTTTAAAGATCTATGTACTGTAGACGGACTTGAGCGTTCCACTTTTAAGGAAGGAGCAGAAAAACGAGGCTTGCTAGCAGATGGCGAAGAGTGCGATAAAGCTTTAGAAGATGCTGTAACTTTTCAAACGCCCAAATTATTGCGTGAATTATACGCTCGGATTAGTTTATATGGATCACCTTCAAATCCGTTAGAAATGTGGAACAAGTACAAAGAATACATGATAGAAGACTTTTAATCTGATTTGACTGCTGCAAGCAAAACTAATTAGGATTCTGAATTAACCATCAGTACAAGTGAGTCATTAAAAAAAAACACTTCCGAATTTAATTTGGAAGCAAGTTAAGAAGAAGTTTTAAAAAAAACAAAAACATTGCCGTTGTATATAAAGGATACATGCGTTTTCTTGGATAGCGTAGTTGGTCTCAGTAAACATTTTTGTACAAGCTTCTATCGAGCACCTCATTGGGTAATGGTGACTTAGCACTAGCAATGGCAACGGCCGGTATTAATGCAAATATGCTTTCAGGAGGCTGTACGGTAAAAATGCCTGTGCCGAAGTACCTCCACTTCGCGTGTACGGGGTGCTTCTGTAGATGCAAAATTGCTTTGAGAAGCAAAACTTATTTGATTAGCCATGATGAGTTGATTCTGGATGAAATGATTAGATTGCTCCAGGAACTTATGAATGATAAAAGTCCTTTTCGGTAACAAATGAATTATACTTGGTGGAGATTAGCGACAGTTTTTATGTGTAGTTGACTGTGCCAAGAGAGTTTAAGCTGTTGGAATCAGTTTGAAATGCAGTTGAGCTTGGAGGTACATGAGAACTGATGCACAAAAAATGGTTTTGCAGCTTGGCTATTAAAGTTAGGTAACGGGGAACTTTTTGGTGATGAAAGTCTTTTAGAATGAACTATTGAAATCCAAGAGAATTTCGTTTGTAATGGATGTTTGGTATAGGAAATATTTGTCACCTACTTTACGCCTGAAGATCAGCCTGCAACCGTCTCAGACAGTGACCTGCTCCATTCTCAGGATGAGGCGGTTCCTGGCAAACCACAAAGTGCCCTTAACACAACACATTAGGCACCAAGCTTCTTCTTCTATGGCACCCTACATGTGAGTTCCTGTAGGACAGGAACTTCCTCTACACAGAGTCTTTGGATTTCCAGGGATGGAAACAAACCCTTTGCAAAAGAACATTGCCAGAACAGGTGCAGTGAAGTCTCCTCCGCCACGATGCACTGTGTCTGAACCCCCTAGCATGAAGAAATGTCCTTTAGGGGGAGGCCGCCTTTAATGGCCGTCCATGCTATGTCTTTGTGTCTATTAGTCAGTCTGCTCAATGCCACACATAATGTCCAGACTCTCTGCGGCACCTGGGAGCCCTGGATTTTGTTCTATTATGTCCTTGGCTCGGGTGAGCTTATAGATCATCCTAGGGGACCAAAAGCCCAGTTTAACTCTCTCCAGTTGGTAAACTTGGAAACATCCTGGTAAAGCTAGGGTGTGTGCCAGTTGTAGGGGATGGAGTTGTTCCACTTATCCCATTACAGGCTCCTCCAGAAGGGAAGCAAGAGTAATTGGACTGTTGGATGCCATCCCAAAAAATGTAACAAGAATATATAGACTTTGTTAGATGAAATCCAAGAAAATTCAAAGCAGGTTCCAAGTAATTAAGTTAAGAAGAGGAAGGGCGAGGTTGTAATGGTGCCAAGTTATGCATTTTGTGAGAATAAGTAAATGTGCAAATGATACGTTCAATGAGGTTGTGTTAGGAAAATGATTAAATTACATGGATTTGGGAATACTTTAGTAGTAAAGTTAGCAACAATGTTCAATGTCAGTCAACTACTGCAATGGCCAGTTATATATTGTCATCTATAAAAAAAAAATAACGATGTACGTGAGAGAAATATAATTTTGCCTCTGTATAAGTCAATGGCAAGACCCCATCCTTTGAATATACAAGAGAAATCGGTGTATCAGTTCTTAAAAGCTGCAGAGGTAATCTACAAAATAAATAAAAAAGAATGTTGTGAAAAAATGAATTTATTTACACGAGAAGGAAAGGGTTCTTAAGGGGGGATTTGATATGATTCCAGTACTGTCTGTATAAGACTAGAAAAACTGAACTTGTTTTCACGTGAAAAGAGACGTCTAAGAGGGGATCTGATCACATTGTACAAATCCATACAGGGTCAGTATAAACAGCTCTCTAGTGATCTATTCACCAAGAGGTCTCTACAAAAGACACGGGGTCATCAGTTGAGACTGGAGGAAAGGAGATTTCTGCATCAGCATAGGAAAGGGTTCTTCACAGTAAGAACAATACTGTTCTCTGCCTAAGGATTTTGTATTATCCAACTCTGTGGATATTTTTAAGAAAGGTCTGGATGCTTTTCTGGTTAAACATAACAAACTGTTAAAAGGACAGTAGTATTAGATAGTTGATCTAGGGAGTAATCTGATTGCCATCATGGAATTAAGAAGGATTTTTTTTCCCTGTTGTGGCATAATTGGTAATTGCCCCAAGTAGGGTTTTTGCCGTCTGTTGGCTCAACTTTAGAACTAGGTATGTGTGAAAGGTTGAACTTCATGGACTTAAGTCTTTTTTCAACCTACTATACTATACTATACTAATGAAAACAGCAGTTCTCTGGTGACGTGTTCATTAATAGGACTGTACAAAGAGCCAGAGGACATGAAGTCAGACTTAAAGAAAGACATTTTCACTTACAACAGCAAAGATGTGCGTGGAATTTGCCACCTACTGTGAGAAAACTGAACTGAATCAGTGTACGATTGAGCAGTCAGAGTATGTTTGGAAACAGATCTGCAAGAACAAAAAGCTGACTGATGAGTGTATGCTAAAAGAACATGAATTAATAAAGGTTAAAAACCAAGCAGCACAATTACAGGAGGAACTGCAACAAACTATTGGCCAGCTTGAGGGAGAAAATCTCACTTAGAGAAAAACATTGTGTTGACACGTCAGCAAAACTTCAAGAGATACAACAGTTGCAGGAACAAAGGCTGGTGCGGGAACAAATCAAGTCGGAAATCAATCAGAGATTACAAGGTAAACAAAGCAGCAGCAGCAGCACAGGTGAGACAACCGCTAAAATCAAGCTTAAGTGGAAATGCAAAAAAGACGACGACACAAGAGGTGGATATTCAGAAGAGGTTCTAATGAGGCTGTTGCAGAAGTATGGAGAAGTGCAAAACGTACTTGTGTCCAGTAAGAAGGGGACAGCAATTGTCGAGTTTGCCACATTGAAAGCAGCTGAACTGGCGGTAAAGAATGAAACTGGACTACTTAACAATCCATTGTGAATATCATGGATTGGCAGCCCTCCACCAGAGAAGATTAGTAACATCAACCCAAACTTCTCTACTCAGTCAGTTTCCACCTCCCAGGGACCTTTAAGGTCAGAGTGCGACTTTGAAAGCTTGGTTCTGATGAAGATGAGACAAGCAGCAGAGCGTCAGCGATTAATAGAACAAATGCAGAAAGAAGATGAGGAATCAAAATGCTAGCTACTTTTTTTTGTTTTCTTTTTTCAATAACATTTCTTGCCAGGGGGCAGAAAAATGGACACAGTATCTGAAACGTTACAAATTGTACAAGCAGCAAGTGAGCACATACAGTACAAAACAAGCTGTCTGGAGGAAAAGACTGTGATGAAGAATGGCATGGAAAATAACCATTATGGCCTAAGTGATGGAGGGACTATGCAGGGCCGGCCTTTGGGGTGTGCGACCTGTGCGACCGCACAGGGCGCCACACTCCAGGGGGAGCCACCGCGGGGTCCGCCGCCAGTAGCGTACCTAGCGGGGGGGGCGGGTGCCGCTCATCAGGGAGGCACCCGGCACCCCTCCAGAGACGGACAGTAATGTCCGCCGCTGGAGGAGCAGGCTCGCAAGACCACCGGCTCCCTTGAGTGATTTTAAGCCGGTTCAAGGATCTCCCTTGAACCCGGCTTAAAATCGCTCAAGGGAGCCGGAGGTCTGTTAAAGACCTCGAATATCGCTCCCTTGTGATCCGCGCGGCAACAGCTGCTGTGCGCCGGGGTTTGTTGTCAGATCCCGGCGCACAGCACTGAAGCCGCGCCCACCGCTGTCCGTGCCCTCTGACCCGGAAGAAGACAGAGAGGACAGAAGAACTGAAGAAGAGGAGCGAAGAGGAGGAAAAGAAGCTGTAAGGAGAAAAGAGGAAAGGTAGGAAAGCATTCAGTGCGAGTGAGAGTGGATTAGTATGTGTGGATTGGTATATGTGTGCATTAGTATATGTGTGCATGAGTATATGTGTGGATTGGTGTATATGTGTGGATTGGTATATATGTGTGGATTGGTATATATGTGTGGATTGGTATATATGTGTGTGGATTGGTATATATGTGTGTGGATTGGTATATATGTGTGTGGATTGGTATATATGTGTGGATATGTGTATGTGTGGATTGGTATATGTGTGGATTAGTGTACGTGTGGATTGGTATACGTGTGGATTAGAATGTGTGGATTGGTATGTGTGTGGATTGGTATATATGTGTGGATTGGTGTATGTGTGTGGATTGGTATGTGTGTGGATTGGTATACGTGTGGATTGGTATACGTGTGGATTGGTATATGTGTGGATTTGTAATTGTGTGAGAGTGATGGGTGTTATGCTGTACCATTTCCAATGTCTTTTTCATGCTCTAATTATGCTTTAAAAGTACATCATAACTCCCATTACTCTATACTGTTCCATACAGTGGCAGAGCTGGGAGGCAGAGGCCTTGCACCCCCACCGCAGGACTCCTGAAAGGTAAGTGAACTTCAAAGGGAAAAGGGTAGATAGTTAGGAGGGGGTAGATAGGGAGAAGGGAGTGAGGGAGGGGAAAGGGGGTAGATAGGGAGAAGGGAGTGAGAAGGGGTAGATAGGGCAGAAGGGAGTGAGAAGGGGTAGATAGGGCAATCATACTCCTATCATGCCAAGTCTGCGAGTACATCCTGGAATCTGGGTATGCCTGGGCATGATAGGAATGTGATTGCTGTTAATCATATATATATATATATATATATATATATATATATAATATTGTTATTTAATTGTTTTGTCCTATTTTGGTGTGTTACTTACTTTAAATAAAAGTGTTAGATTTCTTTATGGTGTGTGGGGGGGTCATATTCGGTTTTGGCCAGGTAAATGCTGCACTTTCGGTTTCAGTCCAGAATTCGTTTCGGTGCATCCCTATTACTAAGCCAGCCAATGAAGTGGTAGGCCTACACCACATCAATGTTTGGCGTAGTATATAGTGATTGGGGTTTTGTTACAAGTTTTTATTCCTTTCTTTTTTTGGGATGGGGGGGCACCAGAGGAGTAGTCCGCACAGGGCGCCAGAACACCTAAGGCCGGCTCTGGGACTATGCATGGTGCTGGAAGTACTGACCAACTAGCAGAGCAACATGGCAGTAAGCTGCTCCAGGGAGCAGGTGGTCCCAGTCCCAGTAGAAACCCTACTTCAAAGATGGAACCTTCTACAGGCGACAGTAAGGTCCATCCTTTACATGCATCTAGGGTAAATGGCCATAAACATGGGCTCGGCATTAAATGGAGTGATGGTGAACAAGCTACTGGGAAACAGCTGTAAGATGGAGTGCACTTGGCTGTATCGTGTAGACCACACAGGGTACAACTTTTTGATGAGCAAGCTACGATGGAGAAGAGACGTGGCTGTGCAGTGTGTTTCCCATTCACTGATGGTTGCAGAAATCCAGAAGGGCAGATCGATACAAGGAGAAAGTCTCCAATACCAGGACGCGTTTATGGTGTGTGGAAAGGAAAACCCCCTGATGCCAACCTAAGAGGGACGTCATCAGCAGAGCTGCTTAGTCCCATGGTCGCTCAGCCCCATGGTTCTGAGCTGGTGGGGAGGATATGTGAGATTGTGAACCCCAGGGAGATGATTAGCATGGCATCTGAGTACAGCTGCTATGCAGATTATACATATGGGTCCCTGGGGTGGAGCAATTGGAGAGCAGGGTGGGCCAATGCTCCATTCCCCCATTCTGTGGAAAATCCATGCCGGCTTTTCCAGGAGGCTAGAAGTCTGCAGGATCCAGTACGGGATTTCTATGAGGCCGGCATCAGGCACAGGTGCTAGGCATTAAAAACCACTGGAGCCTGATACTCAGAGAGACTGTTGGGGGAAGAGGAAGTTCCCTGTGCTCCCAGGGCAAGGAGAGGCCCCGAAGAAGACCATCCCTGAGTCAAGTGAGGCAATACCTGCCTGGACATTTTGTGTGCTGTCTGGGGGAGGTTTTCCAGAGCCTGGCATAGCTGGGTCTGGCTGGGAGGTTGAGGTAGTGGGTGATTAGACTGGTCAGTCTGGACCAGCATAGTTCAGTTAGAGAGGGCTCCAATTGGGAGCTAGGTTTTCTTTTTATGATTTGGTTTTTGGGGTTTAAGTGATTAAAATAAAGTGCTGTTTTGTTCAAAGCTGCTGTTCCTGACTCTGATTGCACAGAGGTTGCGTAATCTGGGATTTTTCCCCGTCCATCCAGTAGAGCATTTGTGAGGTCAGGCATCACGTTGGACGACAAGGCCTGGCTTGCAATCTTCGTTCCAGTGTATACAGCTCATACTTATAATATTCATACGTACTGACCCAGGTAGTCTGAAATTTTTTTTTATTTGAGTACATGCATTGGAGTAATTCCCTATTACCACTGTTGGACAAAAAGAACCAAATGATGGGTATACCATTTCACCCAATATGGTGAAAGGTGCACATGATGAACACTCAGCTATACGCATCTTCTAAGGTCTTAATGTTCTTTATATTTACATACATTTTATAGATAGTAGATTTAGCTTTTAAACTGTTTGCAAAATAATACTTCATAAAGCAAGGAATAACATGCCTTGGTATAATAATAATAATATATATTATATATTGGATAAATTGCATTGATCACTGCTAATATAGCTTCTATTTAGGAACATTGTTATGTATGGTTTGAGGGCATGTAAGTAATTTTCTGATAACCCCATTGTTCTCCACTGTTAAATGAGCTTGTCTAGCAGTCTCAGACGGGTTGCACATTAACTTAATCCTAAATCTAGTTGCCAGGGGAGACTGCATTGGAAGCATGGGCTGTAAAACAAACCTCAGAATGTGACTACACTTTTATTATACAAGATCGCTTGGGAAAAGGGGTAATAGAAACTATTCACTGAATATCTCTGCTAGCGTTTGAGTATCATATGACCATACGTCTCACATGGCCCAACGTCCCCCATGGCCAAAAAGGAAGACTTTGGTTTTAGGGGGTGTAGATTTTGTGACCTCATAATTATAGTCATTTATGTAATAAAGGCACTTAGAAAAAGAATACTGATTTATAGACCCATTTCTTGTTGTTTCTATACATATCATTGCAACTTAGAGCTGCGGGTTTACGACGTTTACGATATGATTTCTTTTTTCCTCTTCTTCTGCAACCACAAGAGCAACGGTGTTGTTATTATTTTAATTCTATTCGCTCAGTAAACACCTTGCTGAGTTCTGTAATACTAAGGCCACAAAGAGTTAACAATGCACTCACAGACACACAACTGCATTGGATGTGTTGCTCGTATCAGTGAGCCCACTGGCCACAAGATAGTTCAAATAGCCTACTGTACTTTGTGAATAGACTCACGTGCTTGGAGTGACTCACGGAAACAACCATTTAAAGGCCATTAAACCCATTGAACTAACTGGCTTGCCGCACCCTTTCCCATAACCGGGTGGTAAGAGGAAATAGTTCACAGAACTGCATGACACCCAGCAATGCTACGCAGCCAGGTGATTCTGTTAGACGTTGCTAACAGATACCAGATATTTTTCTTTCCCCGCTTTCCTTAAACATTAGAAACACTTTATTATTTTAGGCGACAGATCACAAGACTTGTCTGTACAACTCAATCCATTTACAGTGAATGTTTTTGATCTTTACAATGGCTAATGGTTAAGCAATGGCTTTCTATAAACCAGGGCTAGTAAATAGCTGACTTCTATGACCAAAAAAAAGTACTGAAGTCTGCAAAGTTTCCAGTACACCCATAAACCAAATGCTAAGTAACAATATTCTACAGGATATTAGGTTTATTAAGTGTATTACTGTAACATTTGTCACAACGGCTATTTATTCCATTTGATCTATACAAAGATACATGCCATATTTCATAGAATAATTGCTATACGACATTGAGACCTGGGCAGGAAAAGAAGTGACGTGAGACCAAAGCCTCATTTCTGATTCTATGACAAGCTCTTAATCGTCTAGGATTGCTACATTGACCGTTTTCCCAGGAGACGTGCTTTTCACATGCAGCTGACAGCATGTATAAAGTGGATATAGAGGCAAAAGGTGATCATTGTTGACCTTATTTGCATGTAGCTACCCAGAATCCCTTGTGGTTGTGGCAGCACCATGAGATTTCTGAGGGATAAAACAAGCCTTCTGGCTTGTCTGGTGTTTGTAGATTAGTGTTTAATAATACTTCTACTACAAGCTTACAAGTAATTGATTCTTTAGCTTTATACACGTGTCATGCACATTGTCAGCTATCAGAGATAGGCAAAGTGTCTGCGACAAGGCCTGTGAGGTCCATAGAACATCATTAAATTGTCCACCACAGACCCCAGGAAATGTCCACCATGAGCAATGTTGGTGCCGACCCCTGTCAGGTACTATGGAGCAGTGTTAAACACAACGCGCAATGATACCAATTACCAACATGGCCCTGATTGAGATTGCTCATTTACATTTCAGGCTAGAGATAGATGAGATAAAAACAGAGTGGCGGGAAGGGTATTTTCCAACTTGCTGAAAAACAAACAAGTGTTCTTTCTTTTTCTTTCTCTCTCTCTCTCTCTCTCTCTCTCTCTCTCTCTCTCTCTCTCTCATCACAATTATCATACAAAAACTGGAATGGGAGAAACAAAAGTTAGACAAGTATCAGTTTGTCTTAGTGTGTGTAAATTCTAGCAATTCTTGGCACTATATAAATAAAAACATAATAAATAATAATAATAATTGAATTGAAATCTATCACCAAGCCCTATAGCAAAATCAAATATGTTTAGTGAACTTCTAAATTACATTTATAGTTAAAGAAAGCCCCGTTAGTCATAAAACCTTATGATTATTCCATGGGTCTTCACCTCCATTCCACAAAAGGCTCAGAAACATTTACAAAGTCAAGTAAACATTTATTTTTTTGCCGGGCAGCAGCTCCACAGTCTCCAGGATCGTATCAAACTCACATTTGTAACACAACATGTGTTGCTAGAAATAATGCTGCTTCAATGTTTTAATCCAATGTATCCAGGATACACAGGCCCATATATTTTCCTTTAATGTCTTCCTTGTAACCTACATGGGATTACGGTATATATGAAAAGATATTTTTGTCTATGGGAACAGCAGCTTTAATTCATGTGCATTTTACTGGCACTCAATTCAAAGCATACATTTCCAAATCAATTTACAATTGTAACATGTTTCAAATATTATGAAAAATGAAACAATAAATATTGCTGCACCTGAATTTAAAGTTTCTTTTACTCTTGTTACAAAATAAATACAAGGTGCGCTACGTATAATAAATAAAAAATATTTTTGATCCAGTGTATACCATGTAACAAAAATTGCCCATTAAAAAAAATAAAATATATATATATATATATATATATATATATATATATATATTAAAAAAATAAACTTAATTTCCAAAGATGGGATATAAATCTTCAGACATGGTATCGCAAAATAAAAAAAAATAATCAAATATACAAAAAGTTAAAGCAGGTTAGAGCGGTAACACGCGTGATCCGGAGAAATACAATGTTCTGTATTACAAGCTGAGAGCGGATCGAGACAAGACTCAAAACCTACAGCCTGCTTGGATCAATTATATATCATTTCGATATATATATCATGTATATTATATATTCGATATATACTGTAATATTATATTTATATATCATATCTGCACACCAGGAGGTTTTGTTATCTAAGGAACGTAAAGCAGGATTTACTCCTATCACTCTCAGCCCATAAGATGACGTGTGTCACCTCTCAGGTTACTTTAAGCTTTATCTCTTGTAGCAGTATTACGCTACGTGTATTTCTTTCTTTTTCATTTCGAGATATTATGCCTGAAGAATTATTTCCCACATATATCGGGCTTCTCGGGGGTCTTTTGGCGTATGTTCTGGTATTCAACCGACAAGTTAGAGTTTTAATAGGTTTTAATAGGTATGATGTGTATATATCCCTTAACTTGTGATATATATATGTGTGTGTGTGTGTGTGTGTGTGTGTGTGTGTGTGTGTGTGTGTGTGTGTGTGTGTGTGTTGTTATAGATATATATTTGCTTATTTCCAGGTTTCTCGGTTATGCTCTGTTTGGGCCCACGCAAGTTTAGGGTATATGTAATAGTATATGACAGCTATGTGCTTGTATACGGGTTTCCCAGGCACTGCTTGGGCCCACACTAGGTTCTGCCCAGAGCGCACTGACTGTAACGTGAATGAAGTCCCCGCTCGCATTATATATTACATGTGTTGTAAGCTCTATTACTGAATTATTTTCCACACTTTTACACGTTATTAAAAGTGAACACTAACCGACTTCTGAGGTAACTCCTCAATCCTCTTAATGAAGGCGGAGCTCGGGTCACATGATCGCGCACCAGGAACAGGCGTTTACCTCACGCGTTCGTTGGAGCGGGGAGTGGACGGAAGGCGAGAGGAAGGGGAAGGGTGATTTGAGCCTTTCCGTGGTCCGTCGCCGAGTTACCCTTTGCTACGTGTCCTGTCACGGACCGTTCCCAGTAACGGGGAGAATGAAGGGCTCTTGCGAAGAAGTTTCAAGTCCCCCGGGATCCTTGGGTCGGGCCTGGAAGCGGATGTCATGGCTGTACTACCAGTACCTGCTGGTGACAGCGCTCTACATGCTGGAGCCTTGGGAGAGGACAGTCTTCAGTATCCTTTTTACAGGCTGTATAGTAGATGCAGACATTCCTGTAGGTTGCGTTCATTAAAGGGTTAATTGTATACCACTGGATCACATATATACATATGTGTGTGCGCAGCATGTAAGTATTACCAAATAGATGGAATAAAGTGGCTACTGTGTTAGTGGTTATCTAAACGTGGAACATGCATTAGGCGTGTCCCATTCAAACATGATTCAGTTTGGGTTATGGCAGTTGTGTAAGCTACCTGCTGATAAAGTTAGTGATACTTAGAGAAATGTAAATTATCTAGCATTTCCACCTTGGTGACTCATAATTTTAAGAACAAAAAGGAACTCCCAATTCTCTCCATCTTAATGCATTCCTTGTAATATTTAAAGTACATGGCGATTGCAGAATATCCTGGTTTATAAAGCGTTAATTTCAATATTGGTTTTGGGAGCTATAAAGAGCTCCAAACTGGGTCTGCGCTTAGTATATTGGTTTAAACACATTGCTGATTGCGTAACGCTGGAACAAAGACTTCTATTGTGCCGCCGTGCTTTCTAGTGTAATTTAATATGAGATATGGATACATTCATTCATTCGAGTAACCTTGTACATGGTAAGTAATATGCTGACACAGCAAACATACCCTTCGGTTAGGTCTCATTGAGCCATTAAAGTTTCTGCTGCGTCTTTTTATGTCTCGCTGAAGAAATGTCTTATGGGGAAACATGTAGTAGCGATGTACAAAATTGGTCCGGTTTTGCACCCGAGGATCATATGTGAGGTCCAGGGCTAACCTCCAAGCTGCTCGTGATGGATTCTGCAGAATCCTCACTCCCATAGAAACTTTTCCCATACCCCCCTCCCCAAAAGTTGGAGTGCACATCTTAAAGGAAGAATGCGTATTAAAGTACTTTTAAATGCATTCCTTTTTCAGGAAGCTGCCTGGGACACCGTAGTGTCCCTTCAAATTGTACCCTTTTAGATCTAGGTTTTGGCTTGAGGGCCAATCAGCCTCTGATGTTGGTAGAACAAAGACTATTAGGAATTTTAAAACTTTGTTTTTACTGTAAATCTTCCTGGCTGTTGATCCAACACAAATTGTTTACAGTAAACATTAGGTACTATGTCATCAATTAACTGGTACAAATAAAGACACAAAAAGTTTTACAGTTGTATTTTGCTATTTCTGGTAAAATACGTGGCTTGTATAAGGACATTTGATGTCATTTGCAGAAAAGGTATTTATAGGGTTACAGTGCTCTCTGTTGTGTCACAACCAGTGCCCCATTCTGATCCACGAGAGGTTTCCGCCATTACTTCGTTTTAAGATTTTTTTTTCAGCAAATGTTACATGTTCCTTTCAGCCAGAGGATAACAAAAGAATATAAGTGGTGGGAATCCCCCCCTTTAAAGCTGCTGCTCTACTTTTTGTGCTCTCTGGAGTGTTAAGCAAATAAACCTTTCCAGATCTGTCACTTTGAATGTTAATTGCATCAAACACGGAAGCGTTTAAGATGCTATGCCAACAGTCTACCAGTGCCTGACTTTGTGTCACATGACAAGCCCAGTTTCCAAAAATAGGAATGATGTGTTTAGTTATAAACGTAGAATAATCACAGTGAATAGTACTGTGTCCTGCCTGCAAAGATACAGCCATGGCTTCTGGAGCAGCTACTGCAAGCGTGGATGGGGATGTGAGCTGATCTGGATCCTGACCCACCTCACAGAGCTGACCCCACATCAGCAGACGCAGGTCCTTAAAGGACAAGCTGCCATAGATCAAAACTCAGCATACAGAATGATACACTAGGCATCTTGTCTCTATTATGTACTGGCCACCCAGTCGTACCTACTATACAATGTAGCGGCGATTCGGTGCCCATGTACCTCCTGGTAATTCAGGTTCTCTAGATCTCCTCCTCCTAGATCTCCTCTCTTGAAATACTTTTTTTGTGGAAAGGAAAGATCTTCCTGTTGAGGTCTAGAAAAAGAATGTGGTCGAGTGTTAATACAAACGATATATATCCTCTATAACCTTGACTTTTCTAGTCATCCTGATGGCAGAGGCAGAAGAATTCCAGAAGCGTACATTTTCAAAGTGCACTAAAACAAAACAAAAAAAAAAAAAATCGGTGATTTTTACGAAATGTTATTACACTTGATTGATTTATACCTCTCTGTTGTGGTGTGGCATCACATTGGGCTGATCTTAGCAAACTGGGATAGTGGTGAAATGCCAAGGGGACTGTCACAGCTTTTACTGACTAAATGGATCTATTTGATTACGTTTTTCTAGCTGAAACCTTGTATTTCTTAACCTGCACACCTCAGATTCAATGTTGGTGTCCATTGTGGGAATGGCCCTGTACACTGGATACATATTCATGCCTCAGCACATACTGGCAATCTTGCACTACTTTGAGATTGTTCAATGACCTAGGAAAGCGCTGCACAGCAAGGACTTGGAAGGGAGCATGTTTCTCTCTGCCGGCATGTCGGGCACCAGGACAGAAACCAGAAGCTAGCATCGTGTGGGACACCTAACAAGTCCTCGTGGGATTGGAGATCATCTGACAACTACCCCATGAAATCTGGAGGACGCTTTTTTAAACAGTGGAAACTGTATTTTTAGCTTTTTTGGTGTTTTTTATCTGTTTGTTTGTGCAGAGGGGTTTACACTGATTCACAAGCCATTCTGGTAACTGCAAGACAGTACCTTTCTTGTCATCATTTTAAATATTGCACTGTAAACATTTTATTTAGTGAGTTTTTTTTTTAACATTTAGTGGGTCTGAACTTGCAGTGTCTCTAACAATGAGCTTTCTTTACACAAATCTGCACTTGTGTGTGTAAAATAATTAACACATGTACAGTTTATATTCAATCACCAATATGATTGCTTAAATACATTCCTCCCCCAAAGGACTTGAAGTAAATCAATAAATCTAGTTACTTAAGATTTTTGTCATTATTTTATAAATATATATGTGGGATGTAAAACTATAATTTAAATAAAAACGTGGTATGCTTGTGAAAGTGATATGAGGCATGACGGAATAATGTGGGTATCTATAAATTATATATTCAGGCTTCGAGCAAGCCCAGTAACCAACTTCATGCTGACAAATCCCATTAAGGACCAAAATACAGGAGATGGAGTTTAATCCTGCTTGGCTCAGTTTTGCTTGCACCCTGTCTTGACGTAGGGCTACAACCCATGCTGGCCCACTCGGCTATACGCAGCCTTTGGCGCAGACGCCAGAGAGAGGGAGAGGAGGATCACGCAACTGGCTTTAAAGAATGCGTAGATTTTGTTTTATTATTAGTAAGATAAGCAGTAAGCAAAGGTTTGTATAAATTACCTAGCATTAAACAAATGACTAACCCCTAATTCAAGTACATAAAACAATCAAAATACAAAGTGGCAGTTGCCAAATGTAAGAAGCAAATGAAAAAACATGCAGCGCCGCATGTCCAATTAGGAAATGTAGGGGTGTGCTAGCTGCTGGCACAAGGTATATTTCTAAATGCCGACCTACCAGTATATACGAGATTGGCATGCTGCAAGCAAGGACTATATATATAATATATATCATAACTAAACACAATAACCATACAGGAAAGCGGAAAGGCTTTCATTTTAATGCCTATGATAGCCGTGATATATAGCATAACTAAACACAATAACCATACAGGAAAGCAAAGGCTTTCATTTTAATGCCTATGATAGCCGTGATATATAGCATAACTAAACACAATAACCATACAGGAAAGCAAAGGCTTTCATTTTAATGCCTATGATAGCCGTGATGTACCCTGTACGGAGGTAAAACAGTTGGATAACACATACCCTGATCTGCGCTCGTCGAAATGATGGAATTAGAGGGGCTTTGTCCCTACTAATCATGCGAAGGCTATCACAATTTGCCCTTAAGAGGGAAAAAAGGATTTAAAAAAAAATCCTCTTTGAAACGTTTACAGTAAGGGCACGTATAGCAAACACGTCAGGGGCACGGAAATCGCCCAGCCATCATATAAATGCTACCTAAACCTCTTGTTATTCCAGACACATTCTAGTTTATTTGGGCCATAGGATCACCAGCAGGATGTAAATAACTACTCCTAATTCTCTAACTAGTCCTTATTCTCTAACTAGTCCTAATCCTAACAAGTGGTGTTAGCCAAAGCAGCAACATTTCTCAGAAGCAATTGCCTACCCCTACAGCCCAGCCCTTAAACTCCTTGCAACTCAGGAAGTTGACCAGAAACAAAGCTATGTGACAAAGGCCATAAGCAACATGAACCAAAAGTTTATTTGGCTGCTGCCCAGACCGGTATCTAAGAGCTGTTACGATCAGACATCGCTGCATTAAAGGGGAAATCTCCTTGAGACTTTAATCCCTCGTTTCTAAGTGTTCTATGAACCTGTAAAGCATCAAATTATATGTCGAAATGATCCGTCCTTATGGTATCTACTTATTTTATAATAAGTCTTCTATGAATAATATAGCATTTATATCAAAAGTGAAAACAATATTTAGGTAACGTATATAATACAAACAAAACAAGTGGAGCTACTATTCATTTCACATTGATGCTCTCCGTGTCCCATATGCCCCAGGGAGCACCCTACTAACTGCTTTTATTTCATTGCTTAAAATTGAAAAAAATGAATAAGTTGAAGCTTCCAACCCCCTCTGCGGTTCACCGTTTCGCACCACTTTCTCCTGCATGTCATACAAACATATTTCTCAACTCGACATCCTCTGAGTCTGTCAGTCAGTGCCGGGCTGTAAAGAAAGTCATTTTCGGTGCAGCGCTCGCCGGCAGAAGCACAGAGGGTGTTTGATTAGGAGATCTGTGCATCAAATCGCACAAATCTCTTTTGCAGCTGCATTGGCGGCCACGCGCGTAATTAGAGGGCCGACAAATTGCTCATTGTTTCTTTTGACATCCTGAAAACATACTCCTTTCAGGGAACACACAATAGTTGGTGAAACTCCACTAGAGGCCACTGGCTGATAACAAATAGTATTACCTTTAGAATTTAGCATGCCTAGGGGAGCTGGCGCTGTTCAGAAACCGTGCCCAGAGATATTACCGGTAATTCATTAAAACAACCAAAAGTGTGTGCGTTTTGTTTTAGAAATAATTGGTAAAAGACCTTAAAAGTTCGAAACATTTACCTTATAGCACGTGGGATCTGAGGTGGAACCAACATTTAATTTCCCAGCACATTACATGAGAGACAGTTAATCCTGGAGACCATATCTCCAGAAGGATATAGATCAGAGAAGGGCTACTAAAGTGGTTCATGGATTACAGGATAAACCTTACCAGGACAGGTTAAAGGATCTTAACATATATAGCCTGGAAGAAAGACGTGACGGGGGGATATGATAGAAACATTTAAATATTTAAAGAGAATCAACACGATAAAGGAAGAGAGTTAATTTAAAAGGAGAAATACTACCACAACAAGAGGACGTAGTCTTAAGCTAGAGGGGCAAAGGAAATATTACTTTACTGAAAGGATAATGGATGCATGGAATAGCCTTCCAGCAGAAGTGGGAGATGTTAATACAGTGAAGGTGTTTAAGCAAGCATAGGATAAGCATAAGGCTAAACTAGATATAAGATAAGGCCAGGGACTAAGGTTTCCTAGGTAGGCAGGACTCTAAAAGAAAACTACAAATAGCTCCCCCCCTGATGGGTTCTTCAGTGCTTTTTCTGCCTGCCTAAAGAAGGATGTCCCTCAGTTTGTTGTTTTATGGACCCTAGGTTGGATCTATATGGATTGGCTAAGTCCTCTAGGTTGAGGGTAGCGTGGGACCATATAGTGCCTGGTCAGGCTGGTCAATTCCTACACCCAATTCTTACCTCCGTATTGGAGTCCTCTGGACTGAGGTTTCGGTAGTTGGACAGGGTATGGCAAGGGCATCTTGCTGGTTCTATGAATCTGCGTTTGAGGGCCAGATGCCGGCTGAACTTGCCCCCACAAGTCATGTTGCTTCCTGTGTGACACCCGACTCACGTAGAGTCTTATAAAAGACATAGCAGAAGAGGTTCTAATGCTATTATGGTGTTTTCACGATATTCACCTGGGCAATTGTAGGCTGATACGCCCACCTTGTTACACATCAAGATGTGGTATGTAAAGTCTCATTTCTGATTGGTGGGTGTGTGTGCTCTGCCGGTGAGTGACCATGTCTACTCCCGATTTACCGGACAAACTGAAGAACAAAAGTCTAAGAAGGTTTCAGCTAAGAAAATGAAAAAATAAACAGTGTTGTACATTAGGAAGGTTTTATATCATGGCTAAAATATGAAATGCAAGCAACCTTCCAGCAGAGGCGTGCGCAACACCCTTCCATCTCTGAGCCTCGGGGTGTCCCACAGAGAAACTCTCCTCTCTCACTTGAACCTGATTTTTTGTAGCCCTTTCAATTTGCCTCAGTCTACTTGGATTCAGAACAAGAATTCCTGATTCAAAATGTTTGCCCTCCAAGGAAGAAGAATTTGTTTCCTGTGGAAGAACACCTTGATTGCGGCATTGAAATTGGCCATGAATGTATTTCAGGATAAAACTCCTAACAAGGAAGCCTTCTTTCACGGCTTATCAAAGCACTCTCCCTCCTTTCCAGTTCATGAGGCACTTGCTAACATTAAGGAAGAATGGGACCATCCTGACAGAAAATTAGGCCTCACCGGGGAGAACAAGGAAGATTTTATCATTCGCTGTTTCCTAAAGATCAACTTCAGTAATGGGAAGTGCCCAAAGTAGATGCGGCAGAGGCAAAGGTAGCTAAAAGAACTGCATTCCCTCTGGAGGATTGCTCTCACTTCTCAGATCCCATGGATAGAAAAGCAGAGATACGCCTTTGAGTCGACCACAGCAGGTTTCAGAGCGAGCATTACATCAGCATCCGTGTCCAGAGAGATAAAAGCATGGCTGACACAGATAGAAGAGCATCTAACAGCTAAAACTCTCAGAGAAACATGTCTGAAAAACATGTCAGTATGACAGTCAACTTTTTGCGTGATATATCTCTGGAGAATATTGGTTTGTGTGCCAGGACCTCAGCTTTATCAGTATCAGCTAGAAGAGCGTTATGGCTTCAGAATTTAAAGGTTCATACTACTTCTAAATCACGATTTCTTAACATACCCTTCTCAGCGAAAGCCCACTTCGGCTCAGAGTTGGAAACAATACTAGAAAAATCTTCCAGGGACAAAGATTGGATGCCGCAGAGACCATTGACAAGAAAATGCTTTCACCCCTTTCACGAGACTTCAGAATTCCAGCAAAGGCCTAGAGGAAATATGACAGATCCTATGATTGGCTCTCCAGAAAGGCTCCAAGAGAGCAGGCTGCTAGGGCACCTTCAGGGGCAGAGGTGGAGGAGAGAGATTCCTGTTTCCTAAATCCTTAGCATGACGCCAGGCATCAAGAGGACAATTAACTGCATTCAGTCGCATTTCCGTATAGAAACTGTAAAATCCACCCTGAGATATTTCACGGTGCAAATAGACTTAATAGACACTTACCTACATGTACCTATTGCTCAGTCGTGCCAGAAGTATCATCTGTCTGCATCATTTCCGGTTTCAAGGCCTCCCATTCTGTCTTCTGTGGCTCAACGAGTTTTCACAAATATTATATCAGTGGTAGCAGGTCATAACAGGAGTGTAGGTATATCAGTCTTCCCAGATCTAGAATACTGGCTCACCATCGCTACTGCTAGAACACCTGCAGATCATCTAGGTTGTCTGGTGAATTGGGGAAAATCTCAGCTCGTCCCTTCCGGATGCATCATCTTCCTTGGTCTCATCGATACATCCCAGGAGAAGGTTGGGTTTTTTTACCTCAGAAGAAGCAGGAGAAATTGACCAGACTGATATGTCAGATTCGGAGTTGAAGAAGACCTACCTTCCAAAGTGCGATGGGACTTCTGGATGTATGACAGCATCAAGATACGCTGTCCCTAGGGCACTGTCGCGCATGAGACCACTTCAGTCTTTGCTACTGTGCTGATGGGATGGACAGACGATATAATTAGACTATCATGTAAGATGACCTCCTGGAATTCTGTCCTCACTGGATTGGTGGTTAGACCAGAACCAACCTAGCTCAGGGAGAGATTGGCTTAAACCTGCACCTCTGGTAATCACCATGGATGCCAGCAGTTGAGGTTGGGGTCCACATTTTACAGATCAAGCTATTTAGGACAGTTGGGACAGAAACAAATCTCATGTCCCGGCAAATCTTCTAGAACTTTTGGCAGATTTTTTAAGCTGGCACCAGCTGTAACAGGGCGAACGGTCCCTGCTCAAAGACGCAGGTGGGGAGTCCCAGATATCGATCTAACAGCCTCCAAAACAAATGCAAAACTACCACTATTTTCTTCTCTGAACCCCAGGGATCATCATCTAGTGGTAGATACCCTTTACCAACAATTGAATTTCCACTTGGCTTATTATGTCTTTCCCCCATTTGCTCTGATAGCTCAAGTGCTCCAAAAATATTTTTTGCATCCTTAGTGCACCAGACTGGCCTTGGCAGATTTGGTACTCCCAACTGATACAGCTACGTAAAACTAGCGGCCTGGAAATTGAAAGGAGGATCCTGAGTTGGAGGGGGTTCTGAGAACCGGCCGGCGGCCACAGAGACTTTACTGCACAGTAGAAAGAGAGAGAGTTCCCAGGTATGGTTATAATACTGGCTCCGACCTCACCCCACTATAAAACAAAACATTTGTGAAAACCATAAATCCACTTTACGCCACCGCACAAGCATAGTTCCCAGAACTTGAGTGGTCCAGGGGCACTGACCTTGCACATCTTTTCACCTCCAGAAGTGGATGTGACATCAGGGAAAGGCAGGACCAAGAGCCCTGGTTAAAGCTGTGTACATACAGGGGACACGGATTCATGGAACTGCAGTGATAGAAGACCTACAGTCTCGTAAGGATCTATATTCAGTCTAAGCTTGATAAAGCTCTGTGCACTGAAACATGCTGTCTGTCATGTGCTACAGTAGTCATATTTTAACAAACGCAAGTACAGAGCATCTTTAAAGGGTTATAGAGCAGGTAGCAGTAGCACTAGTAACATGAAGCCAAAATTTGAGCTTAACTAAACTAAATGAACCTTTGTTTTTTTTAAAATTAGCATTTCCTGGTTTTTCTTTTGATGGCCTGGAGAGGGAGCTGCAACACAAGTCTATAAACCTTCAAAGATCCATGGAAAAAAACGCTTTGCACCAAGAAGATTCAGCAACAAATAGTAACACCGAAGCACATTCAGCAAAAAAAAAAAGTCAACCGTATTCTCACTTTGCTTGACTAACTTTCCACTTCCCATCACCTTTCACAGCCTCATAATTTTCCACTATGACCCTCTTTCTTCACTCCCTCCCTCACGCAACATTGACCATATGAGGTTCTACCACAAATTATGTTCAACCAATACCTAATACCCCCTTTTTCTCACACATTTCTCTTCTTCACTGAAATCAGCCTGTAGCTTAGGTTTGGGTGACCAACTTCCACTGTTTTCTACGAGACATCACGCCTTGGAAATGTTCCCTAAATTTGAAACCTGAAATGTTGGGGGGGGGGGGCTGGGGTGAAATCTCTGCTCACGTTATCTTAGTCACTCTCCATTATCCTTTCTCCTCTCCACTTATTTCCTATCTTTCTGCCTTCTCTCTACTTCTCCCCCCTTTTGGGTCTCCTTTCTGTTGTATTGTTTCATGCTCTCTGCGGTTTTCACTTCTGAAGTACAGAGCATAACATGGAAGTGGTGAACATAATCAGAGGGATTAGGCCCCCATTGATAAATGACACCTCGTGTCAGTTCATGGCACACCCAACTTTGGCATCGCTTCCTCAGACGTGCAACGTAGCACTTGCTCTGAAACACCTGCTCTGTGCACTTGGCAGAAGCTGTAGTTATGAGCTACCCCTGTATCCTGTTTGGGAATCCTTTATCTGTAGATAAGACTTTATTATTATTTTGTGTTTCCAGGCAAGAAACACTTAACCCGGTCATTCTCCTACCCCAGAATTTTCCACAAATCTGGCAATAACTACGGTTTCCACTGAAGCCTTGATATTTAAAAATACACAAAAACATGCAAACAGCTTAAAGAAAACACTCAAAGGTTTAAGGCCTTAAGGACCAGGGTTATTTATGCTACAGGAAAAGAGCAATTTTGTGTTTTGGCTATTGCCCTTTTTTAACCCCTTAATGACAAAGCCCGTACATGTACAGGCTTACAATGCATTGTTTTCAATGGGTTTAGAGACGGCCCATTGTCCTTAAGGGGTTAATGCCCTCCTTTTTTCTTAGTGTACCCAAAATACATATATATTTTAGGACAAGTGTTTTTTAAAAAAACACTTATTTCTTAATAGACTTGTGCATTCAGATTTGTGCAAATTCGAATTTTAACAAAATTTGCCAATTTTGTCAATTCGAATGTCTAAAAAAGAGGTGGGGCCCCAACAAAACAAACAGAAATGAAGCTGAGAGCTTACGATTTTAATTTACATTTTGTTTTTCACTCACACTCACGCTCTCTCTCTTTTACTTATGCAAAAGGGCTGAGCCTCCAGGCACACCCTGTCCCTGATTGGAGGAACGAGGTAGAGGCTCTCCACATGGCCCCACCCTTTTGCGGAAGTACTCCGAGAGGCCAGACTAATGCAGACAGATTTGTTCAAAAGTGCTTTTTTAACAGTTTTACTTTTTGCATTATATAAAGATTTCAGACAGCTGCATATTAGCCACTTGTATGTGATCTAGATGTATTATCTAAGCCCAATGTACAAGACAAACAGTCCGATTCCTTATCATACTTCCTTGTGGTGAACAATAGAATGGCTCAGTCTTAATCACTCAGCTGGACACTCTAATTAATGAAAGGAGGAGTCTATGGAGGGAAATTATTTCATTGTACAATGGCATTGTAATAAATAATCAGCTCATGACTGACAACAATAGAAGCCTTCAGGTCTACAGATAAAGGGAGTTTATTGGAAAAAATGAAATAGAACCCAGATGTTGGCAGTGCTAACCTCATTACTGTATACATCGCTGTATATTATGCTCAAGGAATAAATATGCGTGTGACGTTCCCTATGTTATGTAACGATCAACATGAGAACACACATGTTGTCTAGAATGCCTGGATAGTAAGTGGTGATGGAGAAGGAAAAGGGTAAGATGGAAAAGGAGACAAAGTACAAGATAAATAAAGGTTAGTAGAAGGCAGAACCAGGCCTAAATGAGCAGAGCCAAACCTTCCCACCCCAAGATCAAAGGCTTCCCAAGGCTTTGTGATTGCTTGTGATTTCCAGACATTTTGTACTAAAACTGTAAACTTCCCAGGAACCATCTGCCTGTGGATGTTTGTTGATTATGTGATACAATAAAAGCTTAGCTGCCATCTTCAGAAGGGACTGGATGTATATCCATTAACAGTCCGCTCTAACCCGAGGAGAAACTGCCGATTCTAAAAAGGAACACTTGGGATGTAGCTAGTTATATACGTTCCTATGGATCGGCACCACATCATCCAACTGTGCCTCCTCCTGATGCCACCATATGAAATGCTTGGCTGTATTAACTTCTGCTGACTGGGTAAGGCACTGCAATTTAGGATATACAAATAAGAATACATGCATTGACCTTATAACAATTGTTTGTGAATAACCGTTTGAACACTTATTTCATTTTCTGTTTTTTATTATAGAAACTTATCTGGAATTTCAGGTTCGATAAGGTTACCTGGAGTCTCTGCATGTTTATTTTCATCACCCTTACAGTACCGTAGAGACGTGCAAAGCAAAGCAGTTTTCCTGCAGTAAATAAGAATAAAGTAATTTGTGTCAATCTTGTTAATGAGTTGTAACCAGACCCGTGAAAATATTATTTAAAAAAAATGATTCTGCAGGGCTTTATATTTTATCCATGTGCAGAAATTAAGTGGTCCGGCAGGAAGGCTGATTAGGAGGGTGAAAACAAGTTCTAAAAGAAACTATTTTAGTTTTGTTATTGCAATGTACTTTAGTATCTTTAAAGTGTAAATACAAATTCTGTAGTTTTCCTAGATACAGCCTTTGAAAGGGTCAATGTACATTCTGCAATTGCTGTCTTCCGCATTACAGAGATGACTATCAAGATTGGCATCTTGTGTCATCTGTGTATATTTTTTATGTCTGCTGAACAGCTGTTGGATCTTGTGGACAATCCTAAATAATTCATATTTGTAATGTTTATCTAAAGCAGGGCTGCACAACTCCAGTTCTTGAGCGCCTCAAACAAGCCTTAATTTTGCAATATCCCACCTTGAGCATAGCAACCTTAATGAGACATGCAAGAAAATACTTTTTTTTATTAAAAGATACAATAAATGCTAGCCTTGATGATTGGAATTGTGGAGTCCCAAACCCCAAAAATCAAAAGATCAGAAATCTTTTATTTTATTTTTAGCCCTAAACACAGGTTTTTATGTACTGTTATATATTTTGTAAACCTACAGTCTTCTCTAAAAATAATAATAATTCTTCTCATACTTCTTTGCAACAAAGTCTTTATAATAGCCATAAATTTGTTCTTAAGATAAGTGTTAACACCTTTGAGATTATATGGTGTAGATGAAAGTCAGCAAGTCGGTAAGGTTTGACTTGGCTTGTGTTTCATATCTCAAATATTCCTCTGTGTATTGATCCAGAAGAAGGCATTTCATGGAACGGGTCAAAGGTGGAAATTCCTTTGTGGCTCCAGAGGGAGACTAAATAATCCTTGGATGGATCAAGGTGTATTCAGTTCAAAAGTATCCATGTAAACACATGCGATGTATACCAGCATGTCCACTTTCCCTAACCTCTTATCCCTATTACCCTACTCTGCACACTGTTCTCCAGTTGCACCTACAAGGGTCTTCTTAGACTATGTCAGTTTAAAGTTTCGTAAAATTGCGGTACTCACAGAATTACCCTAAACCCTAAACCCAGGGCCATATTGTAGAGCACCTGCCCATGGGCCAAATTACCCACAAGTTAGGGTGACAATCCTAATAGTCCAACAACAGTCCAGTACTAAGGTGTACATTCCCTCTTGAGAGATGAAAATGACATGAAAGGAGGATAGGAAAAGGGCACTGAGCCGGAGGAGAAGGAGCGATAACAATTAGGGAGACCTTTTGTGAAAGAGAATAGGGCTTACTAAAAAAAAAGATGGTCCTACAACAATCCAACCCTGGTCATTACTTTTACTATAGCTTTAATATAAAAACTGCACATTGTGAACTATCGTGCATCACATAGTATCTGATGTCTTCCTGTTGCATCATGTTTTAGAGTGCTGCCTTACCTGTATTCCAATACAATGTTCACTGAGGTTTCATGGGAAATGGAGGGACAATATTCTCAGCAGAGATCCGTGGCCTTTGTTGCGTGTACCCTTCTCAGGTCCTCCTATAACTGCCTTTTGTATGTGTTGATGGAGGTTTCAGCTTCCAGGACGGCCACTGCTCCTCGTCCAGGACACTTTTATAGAAGTGGCATAGCTCTCCACAAGGCACCACTGTCCACTGGTTTCCCCACCTAATATTTGTAGGAGACATAAACATAATGTAGGATCAAATAAAAATGAAAAACAAATAGATAAAGATATACACTCACTGGCCACTTTATTAGGTACACCTTGCTAGTATTGGGTTGAAGCCCCTTTTGCCTTCAGAACTGCCTTCATTCTTTGTGGCATACTTTCCACAAGATGCTGGAAACATTCCTCAGAGATTGTGGTCCATATGGACATGATGGCATCACGCAGTTGCTGCAAATTTGTTGGCTGCACATCCATGATGCGTTCCACCACATCCCAAAGGTGCTCTATTGGATTGAGATCTGGTGACTGATGGCCACTGGAGTACAGTGAACTTATTGTTATGTTCAAAAAAAACACTTGAGATGATGTGAACTTTGTGACATGGTGCACAACAACGCTCCATTGGAACTAAGGGGCTCAAAGTGTGCTAAGAAAATGTCCCCTACACCATTACACCACCAGCAGTCTGACCATGCCATCTCAATGTCACAGTTGGAATCGAGACTCATCAGACCAGGCAACATTCTTCCAGTCTTCCATTGTCCAATTTTGGTGAGCCTGTGCATATTGTAGCCTCAGCTTCTTGTTCTTAGATGACAGGAGTGGCACCCAGTGTGGTCTTCTGCTGCTGTAGCCCATCTAATTCAAGGTTCGACGTGTTGTGCGTTCAGAGATGGTATTCTGCATAGCTTGGTTGTAATGAGTGGTTATTTGGTTCATTGGTTAGTCTGTCTTACTGACAAATATACACCCACTGGCCACTTTATTATATACACCTGTTCAAATAGCTAATCAGCCAATCACACGGCAAAAACAAAATGTGTTTAGGCATGTAGACGTGGTCAAGACAACTTGCTGAAGTTCAAACCGAGGAGAATGGCCAGACTGGTTTCATAACCCCAATGAAAATCAGCCCTGCTTGACTCCTAGAAAATGTTCTTACAGAGGGGTAATCTCACCACCAGAATGTGTATTTTGGTTATTCATTCTGCTCGTCCTTTTACGTGTTAGCATCCAGCTTCCCTTCGTTTGTTTGGAACAATCATCCCATCTACATATTAATCAACAGACTCTGAGCACTCGGCTAATTAAAATTCATGCAGATTACGGAGCGACCTAACACGTCTGTCTCAGACGGGTGAAGGGGGGACCCATTATGAGGGCCTCATCGCCACTACATATCTTTTAATTAGGGGCTTTAATTGTTTCCACTATGCTGCGTTAGATGCCAGAGCTTCTGTCAGATGAAGCTGCTCCCACACTTCCCCTTTATTCCTAATTTTCAATGATACTTGATGGAAACAATTAAATTTAATTAAGAGAGCGTCCGTGTGAGAAGGGCAGGGGACGGCATCCGGCTTTTCCTCAGACTAAGAGCTTGTTCATTCCTGGCAGGGGTGGGAATTCTTCACAATGAGAAAATTCTGCCTTGCGTAACCCTTCCTTTTCAAAACGATATGAATAACACGATATGAAAGAACCTGAAAGATACCAGGAGCTGCAATGACAGTTGGTATACAGGGCTGGATTTTCATAGGGAGTTGTTATATGGTGGAGGACATAGAAGAGCTTTATTATGGGCATATTACATGGGGAAAAAGGAGAAGCGATATAATGTAGTAGAGGGTTATGTTATAAAATAGGATACGCTTTAAGCTGTATACAGTGAATTAGAATTGGTTATGGTCAAAAAGCTGAGCTCGAGTATCCATTATGCACCAACTGTCTTGTATTGGTAGTCTGCCTAAGGTTCCATGATGTAATTTATGTCATACGGTTATAGAGATATTGTTGAAAGCTGACCTGCTTTGGTTGGTCCTGACAGCTGGCTGTCCATCTACCTCCTTGGCTGCACATTAATTATATCTGCTTTTCTGAAGAAGAAAGGACTTTGGGTATCGGCACTGCAGGTGGGTATAACAAGTTTTCCTTTATTGTTCTGTCTTTTCCCTTCATTACTACCTGTGTATGTGCACATGGGCGTAGGAACCCCTAAAAATCTGGGGGGGATAGCATTTTTACTGGTAGGGTATATTCTTGTTCAGTAAACTGGGAATTGTTCATGGCAAATTTTATATAAATGTATGTGTGGTGTGTGTGTACAATTTCCGCACAAAAAAAGTATCATGTTCAGTTTTCACAGACAAGCTCTTTATTAAACAAACAGGTCAAAGAAAATTAACCAAAAGTTTGGCCTATATTTCAGTTATTTCACTTAGAACAACTGGTAATAATACTTTAAGTAATGCACAATTGCCAAAATTTTAACAAAAGATCCTACAGAAATGCAATGATGCAATTAACCCTTTCCGCATTTGTGGTCTGGGAGCAGACAACACTTAAATACTCTTATAGAAATATTTTATTAACTGCAGGCAGAGTAAGACCCTACAACCAACGAACTGTAGTGGTTATGGTGCAAAGTAGCTGTTTTGCACACTGGGGCACAGTCATGATCCCCAAAACTGTTCCCACAAAGTTAGAAGCATAGTGTTGTCCAAAATGTCTTGGTTTATCGCCTTCAGCTCATAAAACGTTCTACTAGATGAATGGGAGAAAATTCCCACAGAAACTCACAAAAAAGACAAATCTTACAACCACAGATGGACCCCACTGGACACGGCCACAGAGACTACTATGATGTATTGAAGGAACCATCTAAGACTCCTAACACGTCATACACACAGGAACATATCCACACACTTAAACACTTGAATAACATACACACGCATGCACACACTTACGTACACACACACAATGGGTTAAACATGTGTTACAGGGAATCATAATCTTCCCTTTAAGTACGACATGCCTGCTCATACCCACATATGCACTGCTCTTACGCATGCCTGCCCACAAAAACACACGTATACGCTGCAATTGCCTGCACATACACACTTGCCAGTACTCACACATATGCACTACCCTTATACACGCCTGCCCAAACATACATAAACTGCTCACACACACATGCCTCCCCATAAATATACACTGCCCTTGCACATACTTACACAGACATATACACTATAAGACAAATACACTCCTTATATACACACATATACACTGCCCATACAGACGTACACGTATACAATGCCCATACACACGTACACATATACACTGCCCATACACACATACACATATACACTGCCCATACAGATACACACATATACACTGCCCATACACACACATACACATATACACTGCCTATGCAGACATACACATATACACTGCCTATACACACGTACACATATACACTGCCCATACACACACATATACACTGCCCATACAGACATACACATATACACTGCCCATACAGACATACACATTTACACTGCCCATACAGACACACACATATACACTGCCCATACAGACATACACATTTACACTGCCTATACAGACGTACACATATACACTGCCCATACAGACATACACATATACACTACCTATACAGACGTACACATATACACTGCCCATACAGACATACACATATACACTGCCTATACAGACGTACACATATACACTGCCCATACAGACATACACATATACACTGCCTATACACACGTATACATATACATATACACTGCCCATACACACACATATACACTGCCCATACAGACATACACATATACACTGCCCATACACACATACACTGTCTATACAGACATACACATATACACTGCCCATACAGACATACACATATACACTGCCCATACAGATGTACACATATACACTGCCCATACAGACGTACACATATACACTGCCCATACAGACATACACATATACACTGCCCATACAGACGTACACATATACACAGCCCATACACATATACACATATACACTGCCCATACAGACATACACATATACACTGCCCATACAGATACACACATATACACTGCCCATACAGACGTACACATATACACTGCCCATACACACACATATACACTGCCCATACAGATACACACATATACACTGCCCATACAGACGTATGCACATACACGCACATATACACAGCTGCCCTATACACATATGCCTGCCCAAGTGCCCATACACATGCCTTATCATATGTATATACACACACAAATCTACCATCAGACCCCCCCACCTTCGTTCTCCACATCAGACCCCCTCCCACCTTCATTCTCCACATCAGACCCCCCAACCCACCTTTGTTCTCCACATCAGACCCCCCCACAACCTTTGTTCTCCACATCAGACCCCCTCCCACCCACCTTCATTCTCCACATCAGACCCCCCTAACCCACCTTTGTTTTCCACATCAGACCCCCCCACAACCTTCGTTTTCTACATCAGACCCCCCCCCCACAACCTTTGTTCTCCACATCAGACCCCCCAATAATCAACCATCCACCCACCTTGGTTCTCCACAAATCTTACCTTTTCTTCCTTCTTCCTCCTTTCTGCTTTCTCTTCCTTCTTCCTTCTTCTTCCTTCTTCCTCCTTCCTGCTTTCTGCTTCCTCCTTTCTGATTTCTGTTCTAACTTTCCTTCTGTTTGCCGCTCGCAGTCTGTGCAGTGCGGCTGCGCACAGCTGTTTCTGCTGAGCGCCGGGGCTGGATATAAACGTCATATCCCGTCGCCCCGGCGCTCAGTTACAGACAGCTGGTGAGTGTGACCTTAATGCAGCTGCAGGACTGGTTGGGGAGATCACGGATTTCCCTAACCAGTCCTGCAGGCTGCAGCTGCCGATCGGGCAGCTGTGAGCACCCTCACAGCTGCACCCGAGTGCGCTCACCCTGGGGGGGATTTCTATATTATCGGTCCCCCCCGCATGATTTCCTGGGGGGGATCCGTCCCCCCCGGTTCCTACGCCCGTGTATGTGCATAGAGGTGGCCCTTGTGGAGAGGGACAGTCTATTTAAAACTGGGCCCTTCTTCTTTTTCCACATTGGCACAGGTGTTCAATGAGCTGTTTGGGTATAGTGAGTATTCTGGCAGTTAGTGGAGGCTATTAGGGCAGCTGCAGGGCAGGGTAGGGTTTAGTGGTTCAAAGGCAAGCTGGGGGACTTATTGGGGCTAGGGCAAGCAGGTGGCCCCCATTGAACTCCTCCATGGCGGGCTCCCAGTCCTGTATGGGTTACATGGCACATCCTTTGCACCACTCCCAGCCTATTTTAGCCCTGACCTTCCCATGCCCAAGTGTCCCTCTGTCCTTAGTGGTGGGAGTCGGGCCTTTCTCTGTGGTGCTTGGGGACCTTTTTTGCCAGCCACGGCATGCATGTGCCTAACAGCAGGGGCTTTGAATCCTTAAAGGCACAGGTCCCCCGTTTGGTGCATGGTTTTCTAAGGGATCAGGCAGCAGATATAGAGGCATGGTGGATGATCCCTTCGTGGAAGTGAGGAGGAGATTAGTTTGTCCCCATGGCGGGTCCTGTTGCTGCCATATGTGGCCAATTATTATTTTTTCATCACGAGTCCAGCGCTTGGGACAAGGTACGTTTTTGGCAAAAACGGACGTGAAGTCCACTTCTTTTCTGGTTCCCATAAATCCAGAGTGTTGTCCCTTGTTGAGATGCTATTGGGAGGACAGGTATTTTGTGGGCCTGTATACAAATGATATTGGAGATTTCATCCATCATCCACTACTTGGATGATTTCCTGTGTCTAGGCCCTGCAAGCTCGGCGGATTGCCTGTTTTTTTGTTGGACATGGTGTTGAGGGTGTGTGAGGAGCCTGGTGTCCCGTTTGCTGCGGACAAAACCTCATAGCCTGCTATGGTAGCTCAATTCTTAGGGATAGAAATTGACTCTGATAAAATGCAATGTTGATTCCAAGAAGAAAAAGTGATAGATTTGATTATTTTGGTTTGGCAGGTAATGTCGGGCAAAGGTGCCATATCTTAACCTAGCAAAAACATGCTTTACTGTCTTCAACAACATCACACAAAACTTCAAATTAGCCCAATTCACCAAAAAAACCTAAATAATGAATAACTAACGGCACTCCTGCATTGTCTTGTATTACCCATTCTAGAAAAGAACCCAATTCCCTTAAAGTATCCACATGATATAAAAATTCACCCTCCCAAAAACAACCCAACAAGTGGAAGCTCACCGGGTGAACTGGCAATAGCCAAAAAGTTGCCTTCACATCGGTTTTGGCTAACAAGGGCCCTTTTTACATAACATCTCACCCAGTGAAGTACCCCATCAAATGAGGCATAAGACTGCATAGGTACTTGTCAATTTTATCATAGATACAGCCTCCTCTCGGGTAAGATAAATGATGAAACTGGAAATGTGTGAGGTATAAGCCTATACCTTCTATTTGTCTTCCTTCTTGCTATCATCTTTCTTAGACACCCTGTCTAGGTTAAGACGTTCCAAGGGGAGAATATTTCCACTTGCTTCCCTTTCCAAATCTTATCTGTCACCTCTTGCACACCCAAAACAAATAAAAACCTCGCCATTGGCCGAGTCTGACACCTTAAGCTGTTCTTTCTCCTAAGATGCCTTTTTTCTAATGTAAAAAAAACTACAAACTAAACTTTTCTGGACTTTCTTTATCACTAAGTGGTTCATTTGTAGACCAACTCTGCACTTTCAAGTTCCATAAGGTGCTAATTTTAGAATCAGTGCACATTCAATGTCTTATCGCTTATTTATACAAAAGCAAAAATTGTACTTCCCTCCTGTGAGACAAAAAAATACATCTTTAATACAAACAACTTTACTGGCCCTTGCATCAGCTAACTGACAGTGCACACTGTTGCTAAGTTTATTTTCTACCATTATTGCCAAGTCCTTCATATTAAATGAATTCTCTGACACAACCCCATGTAAGGTATTATTTGCACATTTGTTACCAAACACATTTATCAATATTAAGTCTTGATATTTATCTAAGAAACACAGACTGTGTAGATAAGGGACAACCCATCTAGTTTGATTTGGGTAAAGAAATGTATACATGTGATATGAGTATTGGTGGTGCTCTCTGTAGGTTTGTTGTCATGAAAAACAAAATGTACTATAATATGTATAATATACACAGTGACTGGGCATGAGCCCACAAAAAATACAATAGAACTGGAAAGGGTTCAGAGTCAGTCAACAAAACAAATCAAAAGAATGGAAGATTTCAATTATGAAGACACTCTGTCCACATTGTGTATGCAGGTGTCAATGTATATTGAAGGACAATCAAAGGACATGCCTTGGGGATCTTTTTACGTATAGAACGTTACAGACAAAACGGCAGCATATCTTGTTAAGCAAAGAACAGGTTTTTTTTGGTTTACAGTCAGGGCAGTTAAGATGTGGAATTCACTGCCAAGCTAAATGGTTGTGGCGCTTCGTTACTACGTTCAAGAAAAGGATGGATGTTTTTCTAGTAGACACAGATGATCAGAGTTATCATCTAAATTTAGCATAGGTAATGTTGAGCTAGGGAAAATCATTTAAAGAAGTATGTTTTTGATAAAAGCCTTGTTTAGGTTTTTTTTTCTTCTGAATCAACAGAAATAGGCATTTGGAAGGGTTAAACTTGATGGACTCAATCTGAATAACTATCTATAACCCGGAGAGGCACTTTGAGCACGTAACTGGTTAAAGTACGTGTCTTCCATTCCGTGACTCAGTGTCCATTATAACTTTCCCCTCCCAGGACCAGGAATGTATTCTGCAGTTATATTAGGAAATGATTAACACGCTGAATTCTTTCTTAGCACAGGCATATGAGACGCCAGCACTTTTCTTGTGCATCTATAACACTGCACACTCCATGTACCAACTTCCAGCGCTCGGGACGCACCGTATATATTGTTTATCACAGTAGACAACAACAAAAAATCTCAAAATGTTAAGAACATATCGCTACACAATCAATGTAGAAACAAAAGTTCTGAAAATGGATTTTTAATGTAAAATAGTTTCACTCAGCTTCATAGCGTTAGTAAACTAAATGTATCTCCCAAACTAATTTCAGAAAAAGAAAACAGCTATAAACTAAAGGAAAAGAAAAACTCTTCCCAAATACACTTCAAACTTAAAAAATGTATGTTAAGTTACTTAGTAAACTGCTGCATTTCCACTGTCAATCACTAGCAAAAAAGTCCTCCTACTCAAATCAATGGGAGCACTTTCTACACGAGCATGCCGGGATCTTTTCCCCTCCATGATGGATAAAATGTTAATTTTAGGGTTACACTGATTTATAATATTCATAAAAGTGCATTTGACAGCTTCAGTGTGTCCCTTTAATACAACTATCTCAAATTGGATAATATGATGCTTTATCATATTTCAATGGTCTATGTTTTTATGTGGTTAAGCATTATGGCTTTCAAATAGTTCGCACAACTTTCGCATGAATGGCCATATTTTCTGACGCTGTTCAAGGACATGTTTATATCATCATCCTTCCATCAGACTGGAATTGGGGGCGCCAGGGCTGTATTTATACCCAGGCACTCCATGACATAAAGATTATGTTAGGAAAAAATAAAATGCCTGTTGTAAAAGGGGTTTAATCATGAAATATTCAGTGATTATTAATATTGATTGTGGTTGGGAATAGCTCGAGTTCCCAAAAAGCCCCTGCTCTTTGACTGCCCGTGGGTCAACTAATATTTAGCACCATAGGCAACTGCCTAGTTTCCCTAGTGGGAAATCGGTCCCTGGGCACGTTTTTCTGAAAGTGGGCTAAAAAGTTCAGCGGAGGACTGGCCGTCTGCGCTCACTGTCCAAGACAAGTCCCTATCTAACGTGTGCATCCAGATGGTTTGCATAGAATGTCCTAAAGTGACAGAAAGGATGCCTAATGTATCTGTTACACTAGCATCTATAAATTTAAATTTGAGTAAATCACACAAAAAGAAGCTATTTGCTATTTGCCCCACCTGTCCTCTTTGCCGGGAAAGTTTGAGGGAAGCTTGAGAAAAGTCCCAGCTTGACTTACAGTATGCTGAACATTCCTAGCTTGCGTGTATGAATAGTTGCCATACCATACTCTTATTATTTTTTTGGTTGTTATGATCTTTGGCTATGTTTGTTACAGTATAAAGGTTGGAGTTTAGAGGCAGGTGGGGCGAAGCGGCATGACTTATTATTTCCTATACCTGAACGCACCTTCTTTATTCGTCCCTTGCTATTAAAGGATTTTAAGAACCTCTGACACAGAAACACCGTCTCAAGTCAACTAGGCAGATGTATTGGGGGTGTTGATGTGTTCTGCAAACTTGATGACTTGATAACAATAATATAAGGGTTAAAATACAGACACAGGGTAGGAGTTACATGAGACATACCGTATTTGCTCGATTATAAGACGACCCTAATTATAAGATGACCCACCAAAATTTGAATATTAATTTAGGAAAAAAACACTGAATATAAGATGACCCTATAGAAAAAAGGGTTTTACTAGTAAATATTAATTCACATATAAACTACTTTTTTCATATTTAATAAAAACTATGATTGAAAAAAAATGTTTGATTTGTTTGAGGCATGACGATGGAGGGGGATGATTGAGTAATGATGGTATGGGATGGAAATTTTGGTGGTTTGGGGATAATGATTGTGGCGAGAGCTGTGGATGAATTATGGTGTGTGGGTATGACGATGGTCAGAGGCAGCTCTACACTTACACATACATACACACATCCACTGTAACACCACACACTTACTCATACATACATATATATTGGGTCAGCGAGGCTTTCTATGTTAGTAGCAGGTTAGAGCACTTTTTGTTCCCAATGACAAGGTTAATAGGTGGGAAACTAATCCACCTGCAAGGCAATGTTTAAAAGATAGACTCCAAAAGAAATTTGGGAGTCTGACTGTCGGAGAGTGAGGAGACTGTGAGCCATGTGTCCAGAGACCCTAAAGAAGGTATTGTGTGAAAACCTGAATAAGATATTTACTGTTTTTGTAACTGGGAACCAGAGTAGCCGACCAGCATGACAGAGAGGACAACATGTGTACAGCTAGTCTCCACATTGGAGTAGGATTTGATTTTTCTTTTCTTGGTATACAGTACCTTTTATATAATAAAGCACCATAAAAATCGTATCTGGACATCAAAGTGTTTAATTTGAAGGAGTCAACTTGGCCAACCTGTCACATACAACACCACACACATACATACAAACACACTCTTACAACATACACGTACACATACATATCTCTGCATATTTGCAGGCTCTGACCAAACCTTAGGGTCCTTCCACAAAGGTACCTCATTAATGGTGTCCAGGGAAGGCCTTAAATTGCTTGAGAGTCTCATTAGGGTTAAAATGCAGCGCAGTCCCACTGATTCAGCTCCTTGGTAAGCAATATAGCCATGAAAAATGTTATGTGTGACAGAACCCCAACATTTATTTCTTACGTGTTTTTCGAATGGTATTCACTGGGTATGTATACATACATGCATAAATACACACACGCACACACACATAGCCACTCTAACACCATACACTTACATTTACATACACACACACACTCGAACTCCTTACACATAAATACACAAGCTGATTGGATTGGGGGAACCTTCCTTCATATTTTATTTAATGGAACAACAAAACTGGCCAAAGAAGTTCAAACATCAAAGTTTAGAATAAAATTTGAATATAGATTGCATTTATATTTGTAAGATATTAAAAGATGAAACGATTTCATGATTACATTAGCACAAGCATACTTTGGAAAATTCTGTGCATAAGAATTCTGTGCACAGGAGCTTCTAAAAAATAAGGGAACATCGATGCTCAGTATTGAATATTGATGTGTATGGTCCAATTTCAGTTGCTGGAGGGTCCCATTGTGCATGATGACCTTGACAATGTTACTTTTAATAGGCATTTATTGTAAACCTCCTTCCTCTAATGTAATGGGCTGATTCTGTATCGATTGTAAGATCCCTGGTATGGAAACTCTTGTTGAAAATGTTTTTTTTTTTGCTCTGTCTTATTTTTGGACGTGTTTTTTACGGTATTTAAAATCTTTGGTGGTACTAGACCATCTTTCTTGAAGGCTATTCTAGGGCAAAATTGCAATTGCCATGGAAACCATTGCTGATCCGAATCCGCATGTTGTTCCCATTGAGCTTTTTGGACCAAAATAGCGCCTTGACGAACAAAAAAATAAATAAAAAAGAACTAGTGAACAAAAGACACCGGAATAGGAAAGGGGACGAAGCAGTTCAGGTCATATCAGAATGATATTTTAGTCTTTTTCACATTACTCCATTTGTATAACTTTTTACATACAATCAAGAGCTTGGCTAAAAATAGAACTGTTGAGAACTAGTGCCAGAAGTAAAGTCATTATTTATAATATTCCGCAGCTGCTCCGGTGTAATATGCCGCAGGGTTTAACACTTTCCTGTGATTGTAACGCAGTGTTCTGTGCAGTCAGGTGGGTGACTCTGGGCCACACCTGAACCTTCTCCTTCCTCCCATCTGCGAGATTGTCTCGATGTGCTTGGGTCCGTACGTGATGAAGAGCAGATATCAGTAAACCGCTCCCATGCTGCACACAGTGCCGGATCCTCCTCTTTTAACCATTTCTTGACAGCGTCACACAGCACCGCTTTGTTCTTTGTACAGTACAAATAATAGGAATATGTGAAACACTAATATTAATCTTGGACCGCATTAAAGCCCTTGCATTCTTTTTTTTTTGCTTGCCAGAGCTAACAAGTATTTATTGCAGAACAGCGTGTTGCTGAACATCGTTGCATCGCCGCCATACGAAGCGTTACACTTTCAAATAAACAGAAAGAATAACATACCTGTAAATTTCTCCCAATTTCTTTATCCCCAAGTTACAAATCACACAGGGTAAAATGATTGTGTCTGTTTGAAGTGTCCCTCAATAAGAAAACATCACAAGAAATAATAAAAGATTCCCAGGTGATCCAGTTTCTTGAAGTCAGGACAGGTTGCAGAATGAAACACCTATTGTCTCCAGTTATGGACAACAGAAAGAGGACCTTCTAGAAGAGCCTGACCATAACACGGAGAGGAAAGGACTCTTGACCCTTACTGCCATGCCAATGACCCGGATGAATGACTCCTTGAATGGGTTTAGACAATATCAAAGTATTGGCATAGGGACAGGCGGGTGTCATCTCAGCGGTGACAGGCCGTGCCTCCGTGCAGCATCTCACGTTTTACATTCCTCAACCGTTCCTGTTAATGGTTCTCTTCTGCCTCCAACAACAAATACAGATCACAAATTGTTCTAGGTGTATCCGATACACTTTAGCAACCATTACTGTAATCCTGCCTTGTCTGACATACAGGGTCAAGATGTTCAGCTACCTGCTCCCGAAGATCTTCCTGCGTCCTCATTCAATAAAACTCTCTTATTTGTTTCATGGAATGATGTTTTGTTTCTTCTTCACGTTTCTTTAAAGTACCCACGAAGAGACAAATCCCTGATGAATGTGTAATTTTTGTATTATAACATGCCTGACTCAGGGTAGCAACCTCAGCTACCCTCTCCACGCCAGCCATGGTTCACTGTGGAGCGCCGGTACAGCGCCGTCTAATGCAGCCTATGGAAGCTGTGCCAGCTCGGCACGACCTCCATAGTGGAAATGGGGAGATCAGAGATCAGCGGAGGGGCAATGTCACCCGGTTTTGAGGTACGGAGACAGCCTAGTCCGCTTCTGACAACTACAAATGTAAACATTTTAACAGCCAGCAAGGATTTACTGTCATATTAGGCGTTACCCCTCCCCCCAAAAAAAGGTATGTCACAAACCCCACGAACTGGAGATGAATAACCATAGCCGCACTAATTTGACATTGCCATGTCACTTTGCTGAAAAGGTAACTCGCTGTAGTCAAAAGCATCATTTTTTTTTTTTATGGAAAATCTTATGATTTAGACTTTTTGTCCCTGGAAATATCCCTTCAAGCCCTCTTAAGTCTAACGGCAAATTATCTTTCCAAAACAACTATTTACTTATTTTTCTGCATTAAATGTAATATTTTATTGACATATTGACATAACTACGGACACATTTCTCTTTCGCTCCACCCGATACCGAGTACGCTTAGAGCTCATTTGCCATAACTTGTTGGAATGTAACTAAAACTTTATAAATTCCCATACATCAAGGCAAAAAGTGGTGCGTCTGAAGTTTTATGAACCGTGTTCATTAATGTTACGTTAGGGAGATGGTTTCCGTTTCAGAGCAGATCGCACGTCCCTGCTTGCCCGGACCCCTGCTGTTGGAGGGCCGCTGTGTTAGTGGTTTCCTGCTGTGAGTCGTTTACATGATCGGTGTATATTTTTAGCCGTGATTAGGTGTCAGGGTGACTAGTTCACAACCCCTTCCCTCCTCCGGCAAGTTTAAGGCTTATTAGCATGACTTTGTATGCATTTTCAGCCAAGCCAGTACACTGACTCAGTAACAATGTCTGGTTTTAAGGTTAGTGTGTATTTGTGTGTGCGCGTGTTTTGTCCTTTCTCTAAGTATATGATTTTCGAATACTTGTACTTCTGTCGGTACTCCATTCTCGGTCCCGCTGCTCTCACTCACTGGGATACCTCCTGAACGCCAATGACTATCGTCACGTCTTTAGTTTTTAAGACGGCTCCAGTTAACTAGTTTACGCAAAGAGACATTCCAGCCATCGTATGCACTTTAAGGCATATAATTGATGTGTGATCTCTTTAAATGTTCTTGTCCTTCATGCAAATGCAAATAGGAGAGGAGAGAAGTGAGAGAGGGGACGTGACTGAAACATTTAATACTAAAAGGGGTTTAACAAAGTGCAGGAGGGAAGTTTATTTCAAAGGAGGAGAAATGTTAGCGGGTGCAACAGCCTCCCAGCAGAAATGGTAGAGCATAATACAGTCATTAAACTTAAACATGCACGGAATAGGCATATGGCTAGCCTGTATCTAAGACAAGGTCAATGATTATAATCTGAGCCTTTAAATCAGGGGGAAAAAAGGCAAACTAGACGGGCGGAACGGCTTCTATCTGTTCTCAAATGCCATCCATTATTTTTCAATGGGGTGTTCGAGAACATTAAACTGTCTCTCCCCAAAAGCCTCCTGGGCGGTCAGTCTGTTTCTGCGGGAAACACCCTGCATGCTTCCACCGCTTTAAACTGTATTGGACGTTAGGCCGTCGATCAGGTTAGCATGCCTTTGGCACAGACGGATCGTGGAAGGCTTTAACCTTGAACTCTGCCACTGGGGGGGCGCATTCAGTCTAATGGTGCCCAATGCTGGTAAGTGGGTAACAACAGCCAGTTAAATTAAACAAGCGGCATTTATCAGCTAGCTGCAGAAACTGATCATTAAAGCTAATGCTATTATAGCATAGAAATGCAATATTTAATATACATCATATTTGACCCAGTCCATTCGGTGTGTTATATATGGACCCCCCACACTCAGAGCCACTCATGCACCTTTACACGTTAATTCAGCCGCACTGCCTTCCTTCCTCTTTCCAAATAACCTCCCTACCCCCTCTCTCATCTGCTTTCCTCCACGTTTCTGTTTCCCTCTACCCTTCCTCACGTCCGTGCTCCCCTCCTCCCTCCTGTGTTTACTACACTCAGCACTACCCTGTAAAAGGCTACATGCTCAGCCAGGATTCCTCAATGGCGGATGGCACGCCCTTAGACGCCGTTTCCTAGATACCTGGCCACGCCTGTAGCGCCGCTACCAATCAAGCAGCGCTTCTGTGTATCCTTCTGTGCACGTGCATTCTTGCCCGTCCCCTGCAAGCCTGTCAGCCACGCCCCGCGCTAGATGTGACAGGCGGGGAGCACTGTGGGCGGTGCTGCTGGATTTAAACTGCAGTGGAAGTCACGCCCAGCGAGTGGAATCCACTCATTCTGCACGTACAGAGAGGCGATATAGAGCTGGTATTACCTATACATATCACTATATACATGCTACATACCGGACACTAACACACACATCACAACAACCAGTGCATGGACAGACGCAGCGTGTAGGAACCTACAGAGAAGTCATTTATCACATCGTGGGATTTACCAATGTATGGGTGTGCAGGGAGCCACTCACTGTATATGGACAGCCACTGACCCGGCATATACTTGGCTGCAAAAGGGATATATCTCATCACTGGGTAACTCCTGGACATTTCACTGTTGGCTGCTATAGGGGGCTTTGGCATCTCGCTGCCTCCTCGATCTGTCCCTTTCTAGGGTCTGTTAGCCCCTTGCAGGGTACTTAGTATATGATCCCAAGTGCAGTGCTGTGTATTTAGTATCAAGCTGCTTATGCCTCCCGGAGCACCCCTGTACCTACCAGTGATGCCACTCAAGCACAGCTCAACTGTGGACCTTGAAAAGCTGGCACTGGAGCACATAACACCCCAGCTGCTCTCATCTGGCTACTGTTATCTGGATAACTTTTTGGGGGAAGAGGTGGGGAGCAGGGTGCTGGAGCAGGTCTGGCGGTTGCACAAGGATGGGGCCCTGAAGGATGGCCAGCTGGCTGGAGATCTTCATGGTGTCTCCAAGAAGCATCTGCGAGGGGACAAAATCGCCTGGATCGCCGGCACGGAGGAAGGCTGCGAAGCCATTGGACTGGTTCTGTCTGTGATTGACCGGTTGGTGGTGCTATGTGGGACCCGACTGGGCGAGTACTACGTGAAGGAGAGGTCCAAGGTAAGACCACTTACAGTCCTATAACTCGCGCTGTCAGGTAGCTTGTATGACCAGCTACACGCAATGGTGTAAATGTGTCGGTGTGAACGTATATGAATTAAATCCCACCGGTGCAGCAGCTGCACCCATAACAGCAATGCGTTAATTGTTCATAAATGTATAAAAAATAGTCACAGGGTGTTACGTTGTAGTAAACCGCTTTAAGGCACCTGGGTTTCCCTTTAAGTGTGCGGAGTTACACAACGGTGCCGGTAACAAAGTTGAATCATAAGACCAAAAAAGGAGTCGTTAGTATTTGTTCTGACGTATACCCTTTTAAAATGTGTAGAACATAGTTTTAACACAAACTACTGAGAAGTTTCAAGAAAAGCAGACTAAAGACAGTGTTTGCCCATCTGGCCTAGGACAGCGGGGTCTCTGTATATTGTCAGTTGGTTGAGTGGTCCGACTGTCGTGCCACATCGGGCTGTTTTGGAATGTGACATCCGTATCTAGACCAGAACAATAATGCGTACAATGTTCCACTGGGATAACGTGATGTAAACACCTCCTTTGCAGGCGATGGTAGCGTGTTACCCCGGCAATGGTGCTGGATACGTGCGGCATGTGGACAACCCCACCGGAGACGGCCGCTGCATAACCTGCATCTATTACTTGAACAAGAACTGGGATGCAAAGGTGAGCGGGAGTTTTAATTAGTTTCGAGTTTGTTGCTTCTTTTGGGAATTAGAACCCTGCGTCCACTACTACAAATTGTAAAGAATGTTTCGGTTTGTCAGCTGTCCTGGGAGTCCTGTCGAACGTTGCTTGGGGGGGGTTAATTGAGTCCCGGAGTGTGCAGCACACTGGCATTTAAGGGGTTAACTTTTGCTTCCACATAAATAATTCCTAAAAAGTTGTACATTGTAATATGATGGCGCTATATAAATCAGTAAATACACCGTTCTTCCGCCGTGTTCCTGCTTGGTGGATCTGCTTCCACGTGACGGATTTGTTGTCCACTCCATCACCTTGACGTTTGGTTATCTGGTTTCTCGTGGATCTTTCTACCTGTTTCCTTACCGGATATCCCTCCCCGTGTCTCCTTTTTCCAGACACATGGTGGCATCTTAAGAATCTTCCCCGAAGGTGGCTCTCGCGTGGCCGACATTGAGCCACTTTTTGACCGGCTGCTCTTTTTCTGGTCTGACAGACGCAACCCGCATGAGGTGCAGCCATCCTATGCCACCAGGTAGGTGCGGTACATGTGGAGCGAACTAGTTGTGTTCCTAATGGCATGTGCAGCATTTAAGCGGAACGCGTTTTCATGCCTGTTACAGATACGCTTTAACCGTCTGGTATTTTGATGCCCACGAACGAGCAGAAGCCAAGCAGAAATTCAAGAGGTTGAACGGTGAGTTCCGCTCTCTGTATTTGTGTCTGTCTGGGAGGTGGAATATGCTGCAGAAACTTGTGTATAACCGTTGATGAGTGATGCGTGTGACCTGTGTACATGTGTGTGACTGTGTACGTGCCTGCCTGTACATTGGGGGAGGAGCCACGTGCTTTAGGTCGATCACACATTCAGTCACACGCTCTTTGTTGATTAGGCAGACAGGAAGCTGTCGTTATCAGAGGTCAGGACAGGATAGAGAGGCTATTGAATGGTGTCTGATGGGTACGATTTGCTGCTAAACTAAATGACATGTTATACAGTGGAAAAAGTACATCAACCCTTATATACATTTAAGTATATATATATATTATTTGTCTTCCTTTATGTGTCCATGCTTTAAATTGCACATTATCCTGTATGATACCTTCATAAACGTATCCCCTTGATGATGACAACCTGTCCAGGCCCAGAGACATCATGCTGTTCCCTCCTCTGGGATGATGTTTTCATGTTGGTATGCAGTGCCCTTTATACGCCATACGAAGTGCTGCATGTTCTTCCCGAACAACTCAGCCTTGGTTTCATCAGTTCACAAAACATTTCCCCAGTAGTGCTGTGGACTGTCAAGGTGGCAAACAACGATGTTGAATTGGGGAGCTACCTCCATGGTGTCCTGCCATAGACTCCCTGCCTGTTCAATGTTTTGAGTATGCTAGACTCATGAACAGAGCTGTTAACCAGTTCATATGACTTCTTCAAGCCTTTGGTTGTTACTCTGGTATTTTTTTTTTTTTTTTAACCTCGTTGAGCATCCTTGGAGTCATCTTCTAGAGAGAGGAGCCACAGTACTAAATCATCTCCATTTATAAACAATTTGTCTAACTGTGGACTGATGAATATGTAAACTCCGAGATTACTTATTTACCTTTTCCAGCTTTATGCAAATCAACAATCCTTCATTGTAGATCTTCTTAGATTTGTTTTGTGAGGCATGGTCGACACCATTAGATGCTCCTTGAGAGTAGCAAACTCAAAAAAATGTTTTTGTTTGTTTGTAATGTCCAATCCTGTTTCACTGATTGGACTCCACGTTAACTCCTGACTCCAGTTAGCTTTTGTTGGATTAGGCCAGGGGTCCACGTACTTTTTTTTCCAACCCACATTGTGAATGTTTGAATGATGTATTCAATATGGACGAGAACAATAGAAATATTTGTGTGTTATTAGTTCAAATAGGTTGTGTTCGTTATTAAAACTTAGATGAAGATCATATCCTATTTTAAGACAACTTTATACATGAATGCTGGTAATTCCAAAGGGTTCCCTGACTTTTTTTTGCCACTGTATCTGGACACCCACTAATCCTGGGTAAAGCGCTGAACATCATATGCCCGGTGACTGTCAAAGAATAATAGGGATTATGTCAAACAGCCGGATGGCTACCAGCTACCTAGTTAAAGCATCTGTCATTGTGTGAAATTAATGAAATCTTTCACTTGGTTTCAGAGTCCAAGCATGACACCTCTACCAAAAGCAGCTGACTTTTCAGCTAAAGAGACGTGACGCCGGATGCCCTCCTTTGCCTCTCTCCTCTGCTGGCCAGACTGTTGAGATCTGCACTTTATTTAGGAGAAGCCAATGCTTCAGAATGATAGTTGTACAAGTACCCCCCCCCCCACACACACACACTGCCTGCCCCTTATCATTTCAGGATTTGTCTCAACAAGGTTGAACTCTGGACTCCTCCAGAAAAGAAAAAAAGAACCAGAGATGGAATTTGAGCAGATCCCATTGCACTGCCGGTGAAATGAATGGTAGAGCATTTATGATCACCTTAAAGATGGGGGGTTTAATTCCATGTACACCCTTTCTTTGAGCAAAGAACATTCATGATTTTTGTATATAATTTGATTTCACTTAGAGTGCAGACACTTTTTAAGGGTCTGTATTAAGACAACGGATGATTTCCCTTCTCATACAGCACGAATTGTAATCCAGATATTAAAAATCAAGTGATCGGTACTTGCAATGACCAGAGGACTGCTTTGCTGGCCAGAGCTTACCATTTAAGAGTCTTTTGTTGTGCAAAACGTTTATTAGCATGTAAATACGCTCTTTATAACCTTGTTATTGTGGCAAGATTTTACAGCATGTGTTCAAGGAGGAGAAAGAAGAAGTTGATTCAGAAACGGTTACTTTTTTTTTCTTTCTTTGTGCGAACTATGTATCTTAATGATTTATAAATAAATTATGTTTAATATGTTTTGATTGGAATGCCATATTGGGTTGTTATTTCTTATGAATCCATCCACGCAGTTGCAAGGTGAGAAAAAGCATTAATAGAAAGGGGGCGTTGGGTTATTCTATGCATTAAAGTGCATATGATGGCTGGAAACCAGAAGCGTATCTACTGAAAATAGCGCCTATGGCAAGCACTGAAATTGCGCCCCTGTCCAAATATCTAAAACCCATTTACTAGCCCCTGCTGCATATATATATATATATATATATATATATATATATATATATATATATATATATATATATATATATATATTAGTCCCTGCTGCCGATAGCGGGTATAGATCAACACACAAACCCAGATCAATTGAAATTCACTTGTGATCTCAGCACTGAAGGTATATATCAAATAAACAGAATCAGACATACAAGTCCTGTATTTGCTGGTATACAATAATAATATATGAAACGTAGCATCGCAGGTATAGATCAACTGAATAAGACATATTAACCCTGTATTTGCAGGTACACATAAATAATGTATGGAAACATAGCATAGCAGATATGGATCTACAGAATAACACAAAAACCCAGCTTTGCAGGTAAAGATCAATTGGAATTCACATAAAAACACAGCATTAAAGGTATATTTAAAACTCCCTAAATTACAGGGATAGATCACAGGTTGCACACCCCAAAGCCAGCCCTGGCGTCCACACTGCCCACATAGAACCTGGCCAGCACCCAGATTACACACATAAGATTTTCAATCTTTGTCCCCAAATAGCCCAGCACAAGTCAACTTTGTCCCCAAACAGTCCGTCCAGTGCCATCTTTGTCCCATATACACCCTGCCTGTGCCATCTTGGTCCCCAAGGCTCAAACCTCCTGCTAGTGCCATCTTTGCCCTTCCACAATTATGCATCTATGATACACAAACACTTTTACAGTCACTCACTAATTCACACTTTAATTCAGACAACTCATCCACACATTAACTCATGCTCTCCCTCATTCAGACAATTCATCCACACATTAACTCATGCTCTCCCTCATTCACTCAATGCATCAACACATTAACTCATGCTCTCCCTCATTCAGACAATTCATCCACACATTAACTCATGCTCTCCCTCATTCAGAGAATACATTCACATATTAACTCATGCTCTCTCTCATTCACTCAATGCATCCACACATTAATGTACACTCTTTACTTATATCTACCCCCTCTCCCTCCCCTATCACTTTCTACCACCCCCTCCCTCCCTCCATCCCTCCATCCCTCCATCCCTTATAACTTTTTAACCCCCTCCCTTATCACTTTTTAACCCCCTCCCTCCCTTCCTTATCACTTTTTAACCCCCTCCCTTATCACTTTTTAACTCCCTTCCTTCCTTCCTTATCACTTTTTAACTCCCTCCCTCCCTTATCACTTTTTAACCCCCTCCCTTCCTTCCTTATCACTTTTTAACCCCCTCCCTCATCACTTTTTAACCCCCTCCCTCATCACTTTTTAACCCCCTCTCTCCCTCATCACTTTTTAACCCCCCCTCTCCCTCATCACTTTTTAACCCCCTCCCTCATTCATCACTTTCTAACCCCTCTCCCCCCCCCTCTTACCTTGAAGTCCAGCGACGGGAGGACGATGCTGCTGTCTTCCTGCACCGCTTGCTGGTGCCCGCTGCTTCACTGCTGAGCGCCGTAATATTTCGGCGCCCAGCAGTTAAGCAGCGGGCACCAGCGAGCGGCTTTTAAACGCTGTCTTCTTTTTTTTGATGCGGGGGAGAACGAGGGGCGCCGAGCGGTTGCTAGGCGCCCCTCTCTCTCCTCCGCATCAGTGTTTAAAAGCCGCTCGCTGGTGCCGGCATTTCATGCAGAGCGCCGCAATTTGCCGGCATATTGCGTCGCTCTGCATGAAATGCCGGCACCGGGACGGGGGTAGAGGGCTCCTGGAGGAGAATGAGGGACGCCGAGCGGTTGCTAGGCGCCCCTCTCTCTCCTCCGCATCAAAAAAAACAAAAAAAAAAATGCCGGTGAGCGGCATTTAAAAGCCACTCACCGGCGCCCCCCTTGAGATGGCGCCCATGGCACGTGCCATGGCTGCCATACCCTATATACGCCTCTGCTGGAAACACATTATTCTTTGTTTAAATTCTTTAATCAGTTTAATCTCAGTGGAGATGTACCGTACTTACTAACATCACATCTATGTTTTGGCCTCCTAGCTTTAAAATAGACCCTCTTGTCTCGATATTTCTTCCCCTTGTTCATGTCCTTTTTCAGGCAACAGTTTTAGTTGGCTCGGACACTATTTGGGGGGCCTTTTTTCATTCGGAAACTACATTTGGGGCCGTTCACAAAGGAGGTCCCTGCCACCTTCTGGACTCACCATTCATGAGAGAAATTTAAAAAAGGGTTCCCGCAGAGTTAGGACGGTCAAAGAGGCGCAGAAGCAACAGTAGTAGTAGGGCACTGAGCCTGGGCAGGCAGACGCTGGCAGATGATAGGCACATGCAGGACTGTATTTCCACAATATTACAAAAAAAAAAGGCATTCACGCTGTGCACAAGCCCAGTACAATGCCTGATTTTGTCACCAATATTTATTATCAATGAAGAAAAATAGATGCTATGATAGATAAAATTTGACAAAAATTGACCTGTCCACAAATTACAGTTTTGGCTGGCAGCATAAATTACCTTTGTTAATCAACTAAACTCTACCCAGAAGCAGGCGGAAAATGTCTGCTGCAGTCTATGTAACGCTCTACAGCAGTCACTACAGCTTCTCCGATCCACCCCACAACGGTACATTATCTGCAATAAAATACACCATTAAGGCTAGGTTTCCACTTGGTTTTTTTTTGCTAAAAACGCCCATAAAAACGCCAATAGCGCCACCTGGGGTTTTTTTAGTGAAAAAACGCTGCAGCCAGATGTAAGCTGTTCTTCAATAGGAAATCGCAAAATTCCATTTCCACTTGGCGTTTTTCTGTTTGGCGTTTTTTCAGTCCTCTTTGGCGTTTTTCTGCTTTTTTGGGCTCTGTGGCAGTTTTTCAAAATCGCAGCATGTTGACACTCTGGCGTTTTTTGCAAGGAAATCTTGGTGTTTTTCTCCAATAGAAGTCTATGGGAGAGAAAAAACGCCATGAAAAAGCCATGTGGGTTTATTGCCTTGGCGTTCTTTATGGCGTTTTTTCCACAGTTACAATGCAGAGGATGGACCCAGTATCTGTGTGTCCTACGAGAAATAGGCTGGAAACAAACAGTTTCACACAAAACAAAGTCCTGGACTGGTTCATATTGAATTTTACACCATTTGGAACAAACATGCCATTACAAACAAACATACGCGACCGGATCCTGCGTGCCAAAAGCAACAGCAAACAATTTGCACCATCATTTGGGGCCAATCTTCCCAGAGGAGCAGACATTCGGAATAAAGCATGCCTTACAAACCACAGAAAAGAGACAAAAGGGTCTACCAAGTAAATGACATCAGGAGAGGGCAGATACTTGCCATTTATCCTAATCCCTTTTAGCTGGGTGAAACTTCTAACTTGTAAAGGCTGGAAAAACTGCCTAAGGTCAAAAAAAGCAATTTCCACAGAAAGGCTAAAACGCCAGAAAAAACTCCAGAAAAAACGCCAAAACGCAGGTAAATGCAGTGGCAGTTTTCTTGGCGTTTTTCCTGGCGTTTTTCATCAAGAAAAAAACGCCGGACAAAAACCCAAGTGGAAACCTAGCCTAACTCTGCTAAAAAGCCTCTGCGACCCTAACTGTCACTGTCTCACACTCCAACTCCCATCAGTCTGTAACTGCTGCCACTGACAGTTACTGTCTGATCTAATGCTTGTCCCCTCCCCTTGTAAATCCTGATTAGTCAGATTGAACAAAGTAAATAAAAAATACCACAGGTTGTTGGACCCATCAATCACAGCCAATGAGACCACCCCTTGTTTATTTTGGCTACTTCTACCTATCAGTCATTGATATGTACCCTCCCACATAAGGCCCTCCCACTTTACCTCAGCAATGAGCGCCAAAACGGCTTGTCATGGTGGTGGCTACACGTGACATCAAATGAATGAATTATGACAAATTTTTGTCACTTTTGCAGTTAGTTTTTGCCAGTTTTGTGTGAGATCACCTTTTGTATTATTGATTTGTATGATTCCACAAAACGAAAACGAATGCACAAGTCCAATAATGACGTCGTACCCCCAACATTTCATCTTTGCTGGAGCAGGGAGTAGAGGGACCAGAAGTAAGAGTGACAGGACCGCCCTCGCTATACCCTAAAAAGATCGTAGGCCATTCTAGTGCTGTAACAGTACTCCATTCATTGTAACGCTCACTGGGCTGGTCAGGAGAGATCTGGGGATCTACACAATCGATCCATGATCCCTACTGGACGCAAAAGCAGGACAGGGAAGCTGCTCGGTGGAACAGTGACCAAAACTTAGAAAAACTGAATATTAGGAAAGAATGTTATATACATAAAGGTTTCAATCATACCGCCATCTTCATTCCAAGTTATACATGTTAAGAACTTTTAGACTTTCCCCACAATTTCATCCTGCGATGTACCGACCATAAGTTTACACGAAGGAAATACACTATCAGTGTCGGTGGGTCTCCTGTCCTGCCTTGGCTATAAACGGAGCTGTCTGTTCTACACGTCCCGCTCCCCTTCAGCCTGACGATGGTGCCTCTATTCCCCCACGGGTGCTTTCTCTTCCCAATTTCCTTCTCTTAATAACTATTGAAAACTGCTGACCTAACACTGCCTGCACACACCTTTGGGAGTATGTGCATTCATTTGCATTACTGACTCGAATGGGTGAATCATTACATTAAATCATAGGATAGAAACGAAGCTGAATGTTATTGTTCCATCTGTAATCTTTCAGTGCCAGCGCTATAAACAGCTCACCATGTAGCAACACATTTTACAAGCCTAAAACAGTTCATTAGCACATAGGAATAACAGTTTTAGTTAATTTACTTGTCACACCCTGACACACGATGACAAGTAATTCAAACTTTGTTACGGTGACCCAGTGCATTAACATCCCTATATGTATGCTTACAGGGTAGGGGACTTTGGTCCACCGGGCATGTTGAGCGTCCCAGTAATAATACGGTGGCATATAAAAGACATCTGGAATCTATTAATCCCAGGCATGTGATCCCATGTGATATATACAGTACACTTACCAACACTATGGCAAATCCAAGTATGACCGAAAAGGAGCCGCTGAAGGCCTTGGGAAGAGATGTTTCCAGTTTGGTTTCACTATTGAACCACGACTGTGTGACGCCTCCTTCTGAGCTTCTTCTGTTGAATAAAAAAAGATGGATAAATGGTTTTCGCTGATGAAATTGGGTTATTCTTTTATCATCGACTATATTGACATTGGGGAGTAGAAATCATACCCACTGTTCAGTGTTACAGTGACTACTCACTGGAATTACTTTTCCTTTATAGAGCCTGGCTCAGGCTGGACTTTGGAGGGAGCCATGACAGCAAGATGGAAATCCATCATCTATGATACAAAATCACATATTTATTTTATTGATATCTTTAGCACCATACGAGCAAGTTTCTTGTGTTCATTATGAACCATGTCTTTGATGGCACACCTCCTGCCCCTGGGCACTGCTGCTTGTGTGACTGCGGTCTGACAGTTGAAGCTTTGGGCTGCCAAGCAGTGTATGTGCTCAGTGGTGCCAAATGAGCACCTCCCTGCTGCTTGCACTGCTCATTCATGCGCAACTACAGTGAGTCATGCTCAGTACCCATATACTTGAAACGCCCAACAAAATCCATCTCATCTGCAGGCGCAGACGTCTTCAATGACTTTAAATCCACCTCAAAAACCACCATCAGCTCGCTGACCTATTCAACTCCCTACTTAAGCCCATTGGAGCAATACCTCTATTCTAGGAATAAGAAGGTGTTAATTATTATTTGCTATAAATGGCTGGCCTTTACAGTTGCCCATTAGTAATACCTATCCATGTTTTAGGTCCCATTGGCCTACTTCACTTGGCAGTTATCACTGATTTCATTTTATTCTAGTGAGATTTCTCTCTGTAGCATAGGATCTTTTTGTGAAATTGCACTGAGCACTGCGAAAGATAAGATGACTTTATGGGACATGTAGTTATCTTAATATGGACGCCTAGCCCCTATTTCCTTCGGCAATGATTAAGCCCACCCAACCCTGAGACAAAAAGTACTGCAATCCATGATCTTTCAGAAAAAAATCCAAGACAATTATGGTCATGATCCAGAGAATTGGCCCAGAGTTCTCTGGGCCAAACCCGGAGAGTACCCAGGTATACTTATACGAAGGGACTTTGGTCTGGTTGTTGGCATGCATCAGTTAGATACACAAATTGAGGAGGTTTTATTTGGCATGGAGTTTATGCCATTGATAAACCATAATTCAGCAGTGCATTAAAGGGTTAGGCCCTGGAGCAACGCAGTCACAAATATCATTGCATATGTTTATCTAATAAGTCAGACCTGTGGTCGGCGACACTGTTTACAGAAGTATGGATTCTGTGTCGATTTTGCCTCTCAGATTTTACTATTTAGTCTGGGATAATTTTATGTCAGTTTTTCAAGAGCTACAGCTGAAGAGGCAGTCAAGGTGAAAATTCTTCTTGATTATGTAGTGTATATTTAGTAAATGTGTATGCTTAAATACAAATGCTATCTTAATCAGTTAATGGAATTTAGGCCCCTCTTGGAATGGATGTCTAGCAATAGTCCCACCCCCATGTATGACTAACTCCACCTCTTCACAGGGCCACTCCCCCAGAGGAGGTGGAGCTCCGGATAGCTTACCATGGGATGTTCCCAGATATGCATATTAGGTCCCTGGAATGACTGCTCCTTTTGCCACATTACTAAACTGTCCATAAATGTAATAAATGAGCTGTAGCTAAATGGTTACAACTTTTGGCATAGTCTAGATAATTTCTAAAGTTATCTATAGTGAGAACATATTAAGTAACTATACAGGATACATGAAGTTTAAACGTGAGGAACTGTTTACCACAGAGAAGCCGAGATCTGTAGAAGAGTCAGCATACTTAATTGTTTTCCTGAATTGATATTACCTGCCTTCCTCTTACCTGTGAATTGCATAACGTGATTTATCATTTGGTTTGCTTTCAAATTTTCTGGCAGTTATTCGCAAACACCCAAAGGACAGAATTTACATACCAGGAATTATGGCCACGGAAACTACTGACAACTTTTTGCAAATTCTAATGTACAGCAGTGTGGAAAATAAAGTACACCCTCTTTGGATTCTATGGTTTTACCTATCAGGACATACTGTAATAACAATCATTTGTTCCTTAGCAGGTCTAACAATCAGGTAAATACAAACTCACATGAACAACAACACACAACATATAAACCATGTTAGGATTTATTCAACAAAAATAATTTTGGCCCACTCTTCTTTACAATGTTGCTTCAGTTTGTAGGCATTTGTTTATTCACAGCTCTCTTAAGGTCCCGCCACAGCATTTAAATCAGGTTGAGGTCTGGACTAGAGGACTGCATCGGGATGAGGGTCCCGCGGGACCCGTAAAAAAAAACTTGTGGGTGGGGGCGGTTTTTCAGGTGCTGCGGACGGACGGTCAGACAATGTACCTTCAGGTCCCAGTAATCCTGCGCACTCCCGCAAGGCTGCCTTCGCATTGCTCGCACACACAGGGTCTTTTCTCTTGTTCTTGGTAGCCTTGCAGGTAAATCTGCAGTTCAGGTAAGGGGTGGGGGAGTTTGAACGAGTAAGCGTGAATGAGGGAATGAATGAGTATCTGTGAATGAGGGAATGAATGAGTATCTGTGAATGAGGGAATGAATGAGTATCTGTGAATGAGGGAATGAATGAGTATCTGTGAATGAGGGAATGAATGAGTATGTGAATGAGTGAATGAGGTTTGTGGGAGGTATTGGACACATGTTGCGGGAGCGGGTGGGATTGAACACATATATTGGGAGGGGAGTGGAACACCCACGTTGCGGGAGTGGGCGGTAATGGTCAGAATTTCGCCGGGAGCCAGCAGGAGCATGATTAAGAAAACAGTCCGGCGCAGGGCTCTAGTCTGGACTTTGACTGGGCCATTGTAACACCTCAATTCTTTTCTTTTTCAGCCTTTCTGTAGTAGATTTGCTGGTGTGCTTGCGATTATTGTCCTGTTGCATGACCCAATTTCAGCCAAATTTTAGCTGTCACGCGAACCTTAGCTGAGCTGCAATGTTCTTTTTAGAAAGAAGAAGCTTTCTCCTGGCAACCTTTCCAAACAAACCATACTCGTTCAGTCTTTTTCTAATTGTACCGTCATGAACTTGTAACATTCTTTAACGTGTTAACGGAGGCCTGTGGGGTCTGAGATGTAACTCTTGGGTTTATCGTGATTTCTTTGAGCAATGCACAGTCTGACCTTGGGGTGAATTTGCTCGGACCTTGGTTGATGGTTGACGCCAGAGGAGGCTCCTGCAGGCGACCAATAGAGTCGCTCACACGGACCTTTAACTCCTCGTGCGAACCTTCGGATTTCCGTTCCGGTTAACCCATGCAATGCTGGATAAGGTAGGCTAGATGGGGAAGGGACCAGAGAGATTAGTTGAAGATATTAACAAAGACGAACACGAAGATGTTTTGTTCGTTTCTTCGGTGTTCAAGCTGAAGAACGAAAGTGCACTCTTCATGTTGGTTTTCATGTTTCCCTGAATGCGTACGTCTATTGGTAACTATGTGGATCTGGTGCCAACGATGTGGCGCAATGCATATTCTGTACACATATTTCATACCCCCTGAGAGTCCCTAATGTTTTTCTAAAACAATCTGCAGTAAAGTTGGAAGGAACCATGTTTTCCATGTTTTAGCTAAAACCAATTCAGTGGCTAGCAAGTCAAAATGGCTCTCACATACAATCATATAAATACATAAAAACACTTACACAAATCAGGGGAGGGCTGGCACCTTCTGATGTGGGGGTCAAACTTAAGCCAAGTACAAACACATCTATTTACACCGCTGTCTAACACACACACTCTCACCTTGCATGAATCTTGTCTTTAGGGCAGATTACACAGTCATGCTATTACCTCAAGGTCAGGTAGCTTTGTCCCGAGAGCCCCGAGAAGCCTCCATAAATGGCCCTGCTCGATTCAGATAAGCCCGTTTTGATTTTTAACCAGCTCAGGCTACAACTGCCCTCGACCCTCCAGGTCAGCCCGTCCCTGTTATACTCACTGTGAGTGAAGCTGATGCTTATATAGTTCTGGAGATCTTTATGGCCTTGGAATGAGGTTGACCAATATAAAAGAACAACCCAGATATTCTCAAACTATCCCAATCAACATGGGTCATGTAAGTACCTGTGGTGGAACATAAGCAAGTATGGAAATGGACAAGGGTAAGTAGAGTAGATATAGGGAGTGGCAAAGCAGAAGGGCAACAGCATTCCAAAATGGCCCAACGTAAAAACCCCAAACAGACTATCCAGATAACGCTCCTTGTTTTCAGGGGGTTGCTGGGGGCTAGCACTGGCTACCCCTCGAGTGGGTAAGCCCACCCTTGTGCAATGCTAGCCCTGCTCCCTAGTAAGAGGTGATGCTGCCGGTAGCCTGCTCTCTGAAATTCCCATGTGTGGCTCCAAGTGTCTATTTGACAGAAAACATTTCTCTTGATACTTTTTCTTCACTGAGGAAAACTATGTGAACCGTGTCACATAGTAGTAAGTGCCTAAAGGTGATTTCCAGAGTTGTGGGACATTTGTGCATTTATCTGAAATTTAGGAGTATCAATTTGGGTATTTACTAAAATAACTGGGCCCCAGATACAAAATCTACGCAGAACCCCCCCAACACCCCTGACCCTCAAAATCACATTGACATATTTTCTGAAGAATCTCAACCTGTCTGCTTTGAAATGAACCCCCTCTGACCTCTGGGAACTCAGGAGAATAAGCACCTAACTGTTCAGCAGACAATGAGTGTAAAGCACGGTTTTGGCAACATATCCTAATAATGTACTTTTTACTGCTTCTGTAAAATTTTACGTTTACCGCCATCTCAACTAACCAACCAGTAAACGTAAAAATAAAAAACAGAACACAACTCAGGACACACAGTAACATGTATGTAAAAGTGCTGCCCCCATGTGCTTGCTATAGGCATTGCATCTCTAAAGATGTTTTCTGAACATCAAGAGGTTAACTGAAGTGTGTGTGTGTGTGTGTGTGAGTGTGTGTGTGTGTGTGTGTGTGTGAGTGTGTGTGTGTGTGTGTGTGTGTGTGTGAGAGAGTGTGTGTGTGTGTGTGGGCGTGCGTGCGCATATAACTATGTAATCCACTGAATGGTTTTATATTATGTAGCACATTTGGCCTTTTCCTATACTCCTTATTGATTTATTTATGTTATTTATGCATCGAAAGATGTTTCCAAGCTCCATGACCTTGACTCAAAGACTTGACTTTTGCTGTAGATCGTACACAAAAATATTTCCAGTAACCCAGAGGGAGAGCTGTGAGGGGGAGACAGAGAGCTGTATGGGGCGGGGGCGGGGGTATGGGGGTGGAGTAGGGCCGGCCCAAGACTTAATGCCGCCTGGGGCGAAGTATAAATGCCGCCCCCCCGCCGACGCCGACTACCCTAACCCCCCCGGTACTTACCTTTAAACTGTCCTGCGGCGAGTCTCCCTGCTCTGCCACGGTGCCGGCTTGTAATGCTGAGCGCCGTAAATTGACGTCACTTCCGGCGCTCAGAATTACAAGCCGGCACCGTGGCAAAGCAGGGAGACTCGCCGCAGAGGAGAGAGAGAGGGGCGCCGAGCGGGTAAGCGAAAACCACTCGGCGCCCCTCTCTCTCCTCCGCTTAAAAAAAAAGCGCTTGGGGCGGCAAAGTGCCGCCCCTTCAAAAGTGCCGCCTGGGGCAATTGCCCCAGTCGGCTCCATTGCAGGGCCGGCCCTGGGTGGAGAGCTGGGAGAGGGAGTGTATTTGTGTGTTACTGTATGGCATTATCATGTGTGTGTGAGTACATGCTGCTAGCATGTGTTTGCATGTTACTGGTGTGTGTTAGTGTATGGTGGTTGGTGTCAGCATATGGTGTATGTGTTTGCTAGAGTAAGAGAAAAAAAAAAAAACAAGAAAAAAAAAACAAGCAAAGTCCAAAACAGGCACATTACCTGTTACAAATGAAAGCTATAAGAGGCACCATTCCTGGTAATAAAACTTTACCTTTATTACTGAATTTAAAATAAAAAATTGAAAATAAATTCCCCCATGACACAAGACAAAAAGGAAAAGAAAACAAAGTCCCTCAATTGAGCAAAAATGTGGAGAAATACAGAATTGAATCCCACCCACCCCCTTCCAAGATGACTGCTCATCTGTCATGACGCATTTTTGTAACAGTATTTTTGTGGCAGCTTGAAGTGCTAAATTATTGGTTCAAAGCAAGCTACAGACATGTTTCAAGCGTGCACTCAAGGTATGTCACTTTTTACTTCCTTACCCATGGTTACACAGGCTCCCTAATTTGCGTATACCCATTCTGCACGCTTGGCACATGCCTAGGGACCCCAAGGTCTGAGAGAGTACTGTATGTGCTCAGCAGGACCACATAAAACAACTTGACAGTCACCGCATGTCTGAGAGATAGAGATTTGCACCGGCACTGCAACGGAAATAGAGGCCTCGCAAAGGAGATTGAGGGTCACTGAGTGGTTGCTAGGTGCCCCTCTCTCTCCTCCGTGTAAATATACACGGGACCTGGGCAATCCGGGACATGTGGTCACCCTAGGTGGTCTTTATTTTCCACAGGGTCATCTTTTCCCAAATCCCAAGATGGGTGGCTACCCAAGGCTTAGCAACTCTTTGGGGCCCCCAACTCCTTGTTTTGATGTCCGTAGAAGTGAGATGGAAGATATAGGGGAAACTTGCAAAGGTATCTACCCAAGTAGGACAACACATCTGGGGATCTCGAACAGGACATCCAGGATGATTTAGATAACAAGATCTTAAGAGCTTTCATACAATAGCAGACCTGGGAACGCATCCATGAAACGTGCACAATAGAATGGGTGAGAAAGAAGAAACATGGGGTCAAGCATGATAGGAAGTCCCCTCCAGCTTCTCATGCTTCATCCGAGATAAATTCATTGGACAGAGAGAAATGATGTACAAAAAGTAGATGGTAGTCAATATTGTAGATAAGTATATGCGACAGAGAGTGTGTGCGTAAGTGTCCACTTAAGTATCACTGGGCTCCTACAGAAGAGTGACGTTATTATTCAAACTACCCAAACTATGAAAAGAGCAGAAAGTAAGGAAGAAGACCTGAAATCATACATGCAACGGCAATTAATTACCCCCTCCCAATCAAGATGGCATTAATGTGTGAAATAAAAAAATGCCAAAACTGCAAACAAATCCAAAATGTAAAGTTTATTATGAAAATGGTACCTGCCGGATGAATCAAAAAATTAATTTACATAAAAGACAGCATGTATGGTGTGTAAGCAGGCTTAGAAAAGTATAAAAAGAACATTGTTTTAAAAAAAATGAAATTATGTACAGATTTTTTTTTTTTTGCTTATTTTCATTCTTTTTTTTTTCTGCACCATATTAATTTGATGGTTAATGGAAAAATAATGTTTTTTTTTTTCTTTTACAACAGATGAGGCACGTTGAGTTAAAACTGAGTTAGTCTTTAAAACACAATAAGACGTAACCATAATTTTCGCATTTTTTTTTAACGTTTTAATATATATGTGTATTTTAAAATGTTTTGAGTTGGTAACACTGCTGGATGGACAGGTACAATTCTGTCTATTTCCTATTAACCCTCCCTTCATCATTTTTTCAATTTTAACCAAAGTGGCACCAACCTCATAAACTTTTTATATTAACGTACAAGAAATAGTTAAAAACACAGACACAGTCGTCACAAATAGAAATGACAGTTTTTTCTTGCCATTTTTGCAAATTGTCAGACAATTTATTTTCAAAGCAGCTGTTAAACTCGCTCAGTTGAAATAACCAGAAATCTTCAATAGTATATTATTATTAATAATATTATTATTTTTTTTAATCTTTCGACACAACACAAACACTTATTTAGAAAAAAAAAGAAAAGAAAAAGCAAAAGGAACAAATAAACAAAGATGGAAGACAAAGGGTAAAAAACGTAAACCTTTGTGAGATTTCAGTGTTTGTTGCCACCCGCTTGCACATGAGTTATGAAGGGACATCATTTTGTCCCGTTATGGCTCCAGATTTGGGTTTGAGAGTATTATAGGATCGTATGATCAGAAATTCAAGGTCAGCGGTGATGTTAACCCTTTCAGTGAAAGAGTGTAGCTAAAATTCCCTCTCTCTCAAACAGGAGGTAGAGAAGATGCACACTGAGTCTAGCTATGTCTTGGAATGAAGAAGCTGAGAAGAAGGATTGTTCAAAGGAGGGAGCTTTTTACAGTTAGAAGAACATGTCCTATAATAGCTCACTACCTCTGAGCTCCTGGATGGCATTAAGGCACCCAAATTCAATAAAGAATCAAAAACATACCTGTTTGTGTGATATATCATGTCTTTCGGGGATGGCAAGAGAAAGAGAGGGCACGCTTCTCTATCTTTGCCGTAAGAGGCGAGCTGGGATATGTGTACGATTTAACTCATTGCAGTTTGTGTGATGACTTCTACCAGACACAAGGTACCCCAGAAATGTTTTCGATGTGTATACATAACTGTGTATTTTTGGAAATGACATATTGCAACGGGGATAGAGGAGAGTCCGTTAGGGATAGTCCTCATCGGAAGCCTATACTGCCCTTCCTAATACATCTACATGTTCATATTTGCAAGGATTTCAAGGTCGGCTCGTTTGAAACGTTTCCAGGTATGTTCATTAATCACACAGAGAAGATGAGACAAGACATCTGGAGTCAGACATCTTTACATCATCCTCCCCTTAAAAAACGGAAAGTGTATGGATGACCGCAACCTACTTATGACGCGAAATGGACTTGTGTGGCTAATGCAACAAAGAGACAAGGGGCAGGTTTAAGATACACTAAGATGGGCGATGAAGAATGGATCTCTAAGGAAGAAGCAGCGAAGACATGCCCTTCCATCTCTCAAACAACAAATGCAGGTGCCGTGTGTGTGTTTTTTTAAAGTTATTCCTTGTGGATCTGTGTTGGGAAAGACAGACATGGGAAAGAGGTATAAAGTTACAGAACAGTAAGTAAGACAGAGTACTGAAATTTCACAACAGTAAAAGCGACAGCAAAAAATCAAAACAAAGAAAGAGCAAATTACCCATAGGGTGTACTAACAGTGAAAGCAGCGTTGCCACTATACAAACATCCACAAGTCCCCATGTACCCACTGATTCACTGACACACAGGGATTAAAGAACGTGACAGACTCAGACTACAGTTTTAAAAGCACAGAGACGACAGATATAAACACTCACGTTAGCGTAGAATATACTGCATACTGTAACACACGTTGAAATTGGAATGAGACAGCTAGAAAGACACTCGAAAAATGATCTTTTTTTTTTCCCCCTAAGCCATATTTTTTTTTCTTTTTTTCTTTACTTTTTTTTTTGTAATTATTTTTTTTTTTAACACGAAGAAACACGTTACAAAGTCTCACACCTGTTATTAGATGTTTTACAGATAAGCTGCCAAACAGACTGGAAGGAGGAAATAAAAACCATTACTCCTACAAAAGTCACAATTTTGGTTTCTGAATCGTTCGCCCCCCCCCCTTTCTGATTTCTGGTAAAACCGATAAAATAATATATATATTTCAAATTCTAATTTTATTTCAGGATTAAATTCGTTAGTTTCCTAACAGCTCCCCAGCATTTTTCCCCCATTTACAGACTATTTTTGTTAGGTGGGGATTCTAGAATGGAAAAAGCTGTTCTATTAATTAGAAGTCTAGCGATGGGGTTAAAGGTCCACTTTTGAATTTCTGGCAAAGTGCATTTTACAGAGGGACGGGGTAGATAGAGGAATACACATGAGGCATTAGTATTGATTTGCACTTTTTAACCCTTTGTACTGAAGTACAACAGATAAACACAGCACTATCGAGGACACGAAACACATAACAGTGAAACTTGAGGGGTCAGTAAAGTGTTCTGTGCAACTTGAAACTTTAAGCGTCTACGAGCCCCCTTTCTCTCCCGTATTTCACGTTCTTATGTCCATCACCTTGCCTGCGTGGGCGCATTGGTCCTGCAGCTCAAACCACTGTTTACAGACATTTGTTTAGAATTTAGGAGCTAGACAAACCTGGGACCCAGCTCGAAAGAGCTACAAACATAGAGCCTAATATAAGGTGGCACAAAAAGTTGGGAGCCAGTTTTACAAATCTAGGTGCCCTGAATCCCTGGCTCCTGGGATTTACTCAGCCCTTTTATACTGATGCAGAAATACTATAACCACAGTGCATGTAAAGCTTGGCACACATTCAGTTCCCCAGCACAGCAGGCAGAATGAGCTGCTGTTAAGTTACACCGTCCCCAACTACTGCCCAGCAACTCCTCTCCTACTCGCTGCCTGTAACCCCTCCCCAACTACTGCCTGTAAACCCCTCCCCAATCTGCCTGTAACCCCGCCCCTAACCGCTGCCTGTAGCCCCTGCCCAACCTGCTGCAATTTACCCCGCCCTTATCCGCTGCATGTTACCTCGCCCTTATCCGCTGCCTGTAACCTCTCCCCAACATGCTGCATGTACCCCCGCCCTTATCTGCTGCCTGTAACCCCTCCCCAACTACTGCCTGTAAACCCCTCCCCAATCTGCCTGTAACCCCGCCCTTATCTGCTGCATGTACCCCCTCCCTTATCCGCTGCATGTAACGCTTCCCCTACCTACTGCAAGTAACCCCTCCTCTACCTGCCACATGTAACACGCCCTTTTCCGCTGCATGTAACCCCTCCCCGGTCCGCTGCATGTAACCCGCCCTTATCCGCTGCATGTAACACCTTCCCTACCTACTGCAAGTAACCCCTCCGCTACCTGCTGCATGTAACCCCTCCGCTACCTGTTGCATGTAACCCCTCCGCTACCTGTTGCATGTAACCCCTCCGCTACCTGCTGCACTTAACCCCTCCGCTACCTGCTGCAATAACTCCTCCTCTGTTCGCTGCACGCCATTGCTCCTCTATCCACTACATGGAGTGTAAGCAGCCCAACTGACAAAGTGGGCTGCCACATTTTTATAGTTCTTTAACCGGGTGACATATATGCTGCATTACAAGCATTCCTGCACAATATATTTATACATACATCTAAAATGGGAAATCCAGGTCACTTTAACATACAGCTAATCGGGCACATTAGCTGCATGGAAAATAAAACCAGTAACGCATGGAAGAGATAGTCGGCCCTAAAGAGACCCAAAAGATTCATTGGCATCTATAGAGTGTATTGTGGGAATAGAAACGGCATGGGGGCTTTATTTTGGGGGAAAGTATTATTATTTAGTGATTTATATAGCCTGCACATCATGGTCCATTTTCAGCCCCTTCGTGTAGCACGCATATTTAATAGGGGGTAGTAGGGGGGGCAGGTGTCTACTTTATCTGGAGATGCATATAAAAATGTACTCTGCAACTTGCAATATACATTTTCCATAAGCATCTCTGGTCCCTACTAAAGAGATAAATATGCAATAATTTCCTTAGACACTTACACCTCCCAGATCGCTTGTACAAACTCCACGCATCATCAGTTAATTTCTTTCTTGCATGTAACACTGATCATGTATATAAAATAAATACATCATTATTTATCGCAAGACATTGTTGGGCACGGCTAGTCTTCTTCCAGCAACGAAGGGCAAATCTCCATTAACATCTTGCATTCATGGTAGATCTTGGTGTGCCACGCTGAGATAAACCTCACTGCCTTACTGGCCGTAAAAGCGTTAATCACCCTATGCTTCGGCAGCAGAGTGTGGGTAGTCCCAAAAAAATAACAACAATACAGAACCGGGTTATCGCTCAACATTTTGAGACAGGACATTGGGGTAACATGGGGATCACTTTAAGTTCCTAGAGGCAAAGGGGGATTCTAGATGTGAGTCAAAGTGCTGGAATATTTTAGTTTCTACAGGATCAGAACGCAGCCGCTGCCCCTTCAGCAAGTGACGAAGCAGCGGGCACAGTGCTGACGGTCCTCAGGGGAGGCATCTGCCACCTAAACCAAAGCCACGGGAAGGGATGGAGGGTGGAGAAGGGGCAAAAGCTCATGGGCAGCCCTGCTATTAGTACATGGTGTGGAAGACGGGGCTACTGGTCCCAGAATGTTTGGGGGAGAGTAATAACACATTGGGCTCACTCACAAAGACCACCTTCCTTCTCGGCTTTGGATTAGACAACAGAGGAGGAGACATGGAAGGGTATATTCAGATGCCCCTTCCTTTGTATATTTTGCATTCCTTTTTTAATGTCACTTGTCTCCGTCTCTCTGCGGTCTGTCCTTCAATTCTCCCTTTCCCCTCTGTCATTGACATATCCCTTTGATCTTAGTCCTCCTTCCGTTCTAGAGTCTGTGCTGCGTGGATGCCATTACTGTACACAGGGAAGGGGAGGGACGAGAAGATTCCCTCTGCTGTGGTGAAGACGCTGGCAGCTGGCACCTGGGTAAGGCCGGTCCCCGTTACGGCTCCTCCAAATGGGCCAGACATGTTTAGCCGGTGCACATGGTGGTACAACATTTCCATCGGGGTTTTGGGGTCCAGTCCAAAACCTGGGCTATTAACATCTACAAAGTTCACCGGGTGGGTGTTTGGAAGCAGATTACCCTGCATTGCCAGTGTCACCTCGGCAGGCGCATAGCGAATGGTGCCTGTGGTATACACCCTCTGACCACTGCTTCCTGTTGCTGCCAGAGTCCCCGCCACACGATGTACTAAGGGCAGGACCACGTTACCTGCCTGAAGCCTCTGAAGTGCTTCTAGCTCCCCTGCATAAAGAAGGGAGTTGGATGGGCCACCCGTGTGAGGGGGCTTTTCCCGTGGGGAGGCAGAGAGTGGAGGAGACAAGGGATCAGAGTTGACTGGTGCTAAGACACCAGATGCTCCGGAGAATTGCCCTTTGCTGCGTCCAGCTCCCTCAGCCCCACCTGGGGGCGTGAGGACAGAGTCTGGTATGGAAACATGGAGAGCTGGGGGTGCAGCTGCAGAGGAAGATGGGGAGGGAGAGAAGTGCTCACCCCCTGCTGGAGGCTTGGTCATACTATAAGGGGATTCATTTCGGGAGATCTCCCGGTTGGGAGGAAAGTTCCAAATACTGCTGTCATTATCAAAGTTGATAGGTTCAGACATCTCTGTTTTGATCTTTAGAACAGATGACGATGAGCAGCTTCCTGGAGGAGGTGGGGTAGAAGGAAGAAGTCTCGGGGTGTCACCTAGTGAGCTCTCAATTCTACTTGGGCTGGAGCCCCCAGAGAGACGTCTTCTGCGTCCACCATATGGCCCTACTCCCTTTCTCCTCCTTCTTTTCCTCCGTTGGTGTCTGCTCAGAACCCCAGTAACACGAACTCCACTATCATCTTCTTCATCATCATCTTCTTCAACACTCTCTGAATCCCTGGCACTGTCAGAGCTTAGGGACCCAGGTCCTCGCATGTCGGTCTCACTTTCTGCGTAGCGTTCCACCTTAATGTGCATAGGGCCCAGTGCTCCTAAGGCACCAATCCCACCCAGAGCTCCAAGCCCTCCTTGCTCCATCACTTCCTCTGCCTTTCTAACTTCACAGTCCTCACTCTCCTCACTTTCCTCGCTACAGGCATCACTTGAACTATTGGCTTCTTCATCACAGTTCATGTCAGGATCAGAGTGTGCACCGGGCTGCTTATGATCTGGCTCTGGATCCTCACTTTGTTCAGACAGATTTCCTTTCCCATCTGACTTTGGGTTGTCATTATCTTCTGGGAAACAGAAATTAACACATTTAACTTGTGTATCTACCATAAGATGACCCCCCCAAATATGAGATAAAGGTTCTAAATTCATGAATAATAAACTATAAAATAAGAGGTTTTAAGACTGGTGGATTTCTGTGCAATGCTGGAAGTCTGACTATGACCACTAATGGCATTACTAAGGCAGCCATCTATTACAGGAGTATTATGAGGAAGGTGCATGCCGAGAAAGCAATTCCATGCAATCCTTGTCCCACCTGAATTATCCTTGGAGTCGGAATCAGAGTCAGATGTCTCAGAAGATTCGGATGTCTTCTCGGGCAGGTGAGGAAGCTGAGCAATATCCATAGGAATGTCCTTGTATTCTGGCAAGCTGGGAGACAGGGCAAGGAGAATTAACAGACAATCCAGCGTCAAACTATTCTGAAGGCAAATTTGTGGCTTGGCCACCAATCAATAAAATGATTTTCCTAATGTAGTTTTTAATTGTATCAAGTTGTAACATATTGATAAATGTATCTATATTTATGGTTTATAATTCTACGTACACCAGAAGACATGCATACATGTCTGTAATTCTATCTAAAACATGAGGACAATGGTTTCGGTGACCGGATCATGTCTTGGTAAATAACACTGGTCAGAGGGAATTCAAAACATGGAGCAAACTTCCAAGTAGGCCACATTTTCACCAACGGCAAGATGTGTATTTTTGAGTGTTTTTTTAAATATTTAATATTATATTATATTCCAGCTAAACCTATTAAAACTCATTGAATCTCGTTATTGACAGTGTGGTATGTTTCTCAACTCTTCGACACTTAAAGGCCAACATTCCAATAAATATCAGGCATTGTATTTCAAATTCGCTACCTAATGAAGTAATTATAATTGCTGGGACTTTTGGATTTTTAACTCTATGCCCCCCACAGAGACCAGTCTGCTTCCCATGTTTTTTTTTCTGATTATGGTGAGACAGGTAAGAGAGCTTAAGTTTTGCTTGTTACGGTCCTGATAATTTTATACATTTAAACACTATAGCTGGAATAAATGGCCAGTGTCTCACGCATCTCAAGAATGCTAACTTCTTTGTGGAATCAAAAATACCTGAGGATGTAGTTGACCCAGATGATGTTCCGTTCATTAGCATTCTTGGCATTGATAGATATGGTGGCACAGGACTGGACCCAGATGTATCCTCCATTCTTCTGCATCCAGCGGTAATATTTTGTCACGCATTGACCCTTGTTCAGCACTGTAATAGAGCGAGGCATTGTGGGAACTGTTCTATATGCTAATACACCTATACATGTGATAGCACGCGAAAGAGGTGCTGATTTACTAGTAGAAACATGGAGACAAGCAAGCTAGGGGTGGCTCACGATGCCTGGTGTAAGAAGGAACGACAGCGCAGCATAAGGGCACTCTCCTAGACAGCAAGGGAATTTAAACACAGATGGGACAGGCATACGGTTTGCTCAATGGACGTACCAGATGAGGTTTGAGGTTTTTACAGTAGGCAAAATGGGTTATCATCTGCTGTCAAATTCTGCGTTCATGCATAAATAGCGTATACTGTCAGAGACTATAGAATGATGGAACGGGGAATCAGAATAAGAATCACAGAATTTGACGGCAGATAAGAAACATTCCGCCTATCTAGTCTGCTCCTGCCTATACATGGCGAGATCCTTTAGCCTTTCCTGATAGTATAACGCAAACCATTGACTATCTTAGCAGCCCTTTTCTGAACTCTCTCTAGAATATCAGTATCTTTCTGGAGATGGGGTCTCCAGAACTATACACCATACCGAGGTCTGATTAGAGATCTGTAAAGTGGCATAAATACTTATTTAAAAAAATTATATACCAAGGGCAAGGAGAGAGCCGGGAGTTATAAATGAATCACCAAGTTAGTACTTTGCAGACATACATATACACGCAACTCTCTCAACGGAGTTGACTGTTAGAGGTTATTTGAAGGTATTTGTACAGCTTTGATCCCTGGGCTGATTTTGGGGGATTCCAAAAAACACAGCACTTTCTTTTTATCTTGTCAGAGAGAATTTACAGACCTCAGATGAACAAAATCCCAGTCGAAAAGAGAGGATGGTTGGGAGGGGTGTAGGCTGTATCTGAAGGCAGGAGGCAGAGGGGGGTTATGTAGAAGTGATGGAAAGAGAGGTGGTAGGGAAAGAGGACAAGGATAGGGAAAGACAACATGAAACAGAGAGAATGCAGGATAAGAAGTGTGAAGGAGGAATGACCAGGGTATAATGTAAAAAAACACTGCAAAAGTAACCAGAATATACATATACCGAGCATCTACAGAGACTCAGTTTTCTATTATAATGTTCTAAAGAATGATACCCCTTTAAACCCCTTAAATCAGGAAAAATAGGCAGACTAGATGGGTTGAATGGTTCTTATCTGCCATTAAATTCTACATTCAGTGACAGGGCTGCACAACCCCACATTTTTGGACATCCCAACTTTGGCACAGGCATCACCATCTAAAACACTCAATAGACTACTTTTCGGGGAAGGATTCGCAGAATTCCTGAGCTTGAGGACTAGAGTTGTGCAGGTCTGTTCTATAGAATGACAGAAGTTATAAAGACAAATTCTAGTGCCAGACATAACTTTACCGCAGGAAATGAAAAAGTTATAACCCCATAGCCTTGAAAGGAAAAATTAAAATGTGTAGTTCTTATGTCAAGTAATACAGATCTCTTCTATAGTGGAGTGGTAACAGGGAATGATATGATATTATTATATTACAGGGTGATACGTGTTTTATTGAGCCGATCTAAAGGATGTTGTGCTGGATAGTTCTATAGAAGTTGGGTTTTAGCTAGACGGTTCTTCTGGAATGCTACATGTTGCTGTTCCATCAATGGAAATGGGATTCTGTGATCTAGTTTATACAATAATAGCAGATATCCTGTGACAGGTTCTATAGAAATTAGCGTCGATAAGGTAAAAGGAGGCTTTTGTTAACATACCAGACGGAGCTATACAGTATATGGCAGTTACTGAGCATGATATCTAAATGTGTTGGGAATCTATCACGGATCAGTCTAGCCTCTGAAAAGGAAAACAGAGAAGCAGCACCGCTGGCTTACTAACATCTCAAAGAAGCTGAAGGCAAAGGGCAGTTCCGCTACATCGCCATGAGGGGGCAGTATGTCCCCAGCAGCCCCCTGTCCCCTAACTGTGTCCTTGTCTCTGTCTGTCTGGAATAGAGAACCTTCTAACTGCTGTAATAAATTTGGCTAAATTAGTGGTTAAATGGTTATCTCAAGTAATATGTATTTGCATTAATCATCTTGCTGCAAAGCAGAGCCGAGGAAGGCTCCTGAGAAGGCACTAAATTCATATTGTCCATTTAATTGTGGCTAATAAGTGCTACACAATACAGACTATGATGGGGAGGGGGCTATGGAAGGACGGGAAGGCGGGGGGGAGAGCGTAGGAGCAGGTAGGAGACAGAAAAGGGCAACAAGGAGGCGGAAATATAAGACAAACACGACAAAATAGGGATGAAGGAAAGATGGAATTAAATAAAGGAGCAAAGCAAAGATTATGCTTATTAAAGATTATGATGTGTTCAGCTGTCCCACTTTTATTAACTTTTTTCCTCATTCCTTTTTTTTCCATAATCACCATAATGTTTACCTGTGTGCTCCCACATTAAAAACACTCATATGTCTAGTTGCCACTAAGGCTGGAGATAAACATTCACCAACGGACTCACTGGCCCCCAGACCAGACCAAATGTGGCAGGTGCCACCCAATTAGCGAATGCCAATGTTGCAAACAAGTGCCTGTGTCAATTAATGTTTGCTTTTTGCCAAGGGAGACATGTTTGAAATTCCCCAGTGACAGGTTAGGAAGCTACCATGGGATGAATATAACAATGCACCAAAGCCTGCGTCCCTTAGCACCGGGGAAGTCATTTCCCTCTAGGAATTAAAGCCTAGATCAATTAGAAAACAGAAGGACCCCTCTTTCCTCACCTGATGTCCCTCTTTCCTCCCCTAATGTCCCTCTTTCCTCCCCTAATGTTCCTCTTTTCCGGGAGCTCAGAATGTTTGATGGGTATGCGTGTATTACAGCGTTCTACATCCCTAAAGGTTACATCAATGTGTTTAGAAACAATAATATGTTTATAAATACAAATACATTACTATTATGTCGTCAATAGGACACAAGGTCACACAAAATATTTTAATAAAGCCCTGCACCATAGACATGTTCTTAACCTCATTAAGACATTCTTATGGTTTAAGATGAAAAGACAGAGATACGTTTTATTTAAATGTAGAGAAGTATTTTTTATTAACGCAGGTTGATACCCTCAAAAGCTTGCCCTTAAATGTTAGTCTAATAAAAAGGTATTTTTTCATAATGCAATACTCATTTCTTTCACATCTACCCTACTGGTCTAACATGGCTATCCCAAACTATTACAGCTATATCTCCAGCGAATGTTATCATTACACGTGGGTAGAATGGGACTATGACTGGGATAATTGGTTGAGGAAGATGATCTGCTTCTCTGTAGGTCAGGTCCATTGATCCTGGAATATATGCCACCTACTAACGGTGCTCAGTAGAAATAATTTAGTATGAAGAATGACGCTGCAACACGTCAAGACGGAGAACCTTTACAAATGCTTCTTGTTCTGCGATACATCTAGCCAAGGAAGGAGGAAAGGGTTTCTATGGCATAGCTGTAAACTATTTCAATGTATAAAGTACTGGTTAACTTTAGAATCATTATAATGTCAGAACTTATTGACCAGTTAAATGATTCATCTTAAGGGCCTGATGGTGATAACTTTCTGTTATTCCAAGGTGTTCCTGGGTCCTGCTGCAATGTGGAGCGCCAAATGAGTTGAGTGCTTGAAGCTGAGGTCAACTTAGGTATACCCAAGAGACGCCATATTTTTTATGTTCATAGCCAATGTCAGGTGTAACCGGAGCTATACCTTTTTTTCAGAGTATAAAGGTCCCAACACTCGTCCTAGACAGTAAGACAAATGCTTTACAGTTGATCCAACAACTATTGTGTAATACCACAACCCATATGCTGTGAGCGGGGCAGCCAATGTTAAACCAAGATAGTTATAATAGGAAAGTACACGGCCTGGACGGCTGTGTGAATAACAGACCCCATCCCTCTCGTCCCCTCCTCTTTCGCTCTCTACAGTCACCAAACTGGCAGCTTCAACATGAAAAGGAATAAAAGCGCTTTAATCTGCACCTCTCGCCCACGGCACCCTGACAGTCAGCTCCGTCCTCTGTGGCAGCTTTAAAAACAAACTCCAGATGACGCCTGAACGCTAAGGGAAGCGGCGTGGAGGGGGGACGAGGCTCAAAACTGGAAAGCCAAGAAATCTCAGGTATTTGGAAAACTTTTTTTGTGTCCTTCACTGTTTGCTATAAGTCACTACCTGCACTTCTTCTTCTTATTATTAAATTATTGAGAAATAAATGCAATATAGTTGGATAACGCATTTAAGAACACATTTCCCAAAAAAATATGAACCCACAATCCCTGTAAGAAATACTAAAGGTATGTAACATTCTAGGGTTTTACATTATTATTATTATTATTTTTATATGCCAGTTAACTGGCATTTAATTTATTCTTTCAATCTTAAAGCGGTGGAATCTGATTTGATTTGAAAGCAGCATATGGGATTTTCAAATAAATATTTACTCTCTATCCTGCCAAAATGACAATTCCATATAACCAAAAAATACTGAAACTTTAGACGTCGGTGCCTCTGTTATGCAATATAAAGCTGCGTGTAAGAATGCGTGTAAGAATGACTATATAATCATCAAACTTAAAGTTAGGAACTAAATCCTAAATTAATACATTAAAACATAACTTTTATTAAACATACCCTAAGAATGTTCTTATTATAAAAATCAGAACTGTAAACATGAAACTTAGTAGGCTTAAAAGGGTTAAAATATTGCTCTCCATTAACTACAAATACTAATGCTCCCTAGGCAGTAGTAGCAGTTTAGTAACAAAGTCATTACATTGTCTTATTTTATCAAATAGGTCATCATATATAGCAGAAGGGATACGTTTTCTTCAGGAGGATGAATTGGTGAGCAATTAGCTATCCTGGTTGTGGGTTGAATGAATGTCCAGTGTATTTTCATTCATAAACATTGTTCCCTGCCAGTCAGAGATCTCTAAAGTGTATCTGTCAATTGGTACACAAATTAGTTTTAGACTTCGATGTTCCATTCGTAATTAACCGAGTCTCATTCATGTATGGCTTTCCCATTGCTGATTAAACTACTTATAAACTCACCAACCATCTTAGTACTTAGAAGTGTATTCATTGCGATTAACTATTTGCTCACTGGTTACGCTTATATAAACATTCATTAAAATGACCAATCAACCTGTTCAAATATCCACTAGTTTTAACAGTGTCGATCTAATTAAATCAAATACCTTGGAAGTGACCAGTACTGGAACTATTACACTATTACTCAATTTCAAACTTCATTCCCACATGGAACCAAAATAATAATATCTAGTGATCTAGCACTTACATCATAGTAATGATCAATCATAGGGAAGCAGAATAGTTAAAACCTGAATTACTCCATTTGGAAATATTGTTTTTAATGTAAAAAAAAGGAGAATGTGAGTATAAGCGTGATAGTGTGAGTGATAGTGGGGAAAAACCAACACAATGGAAATGAAATCGGAAGTCTTTTGCTTCGTTTTCATTACTTTTGTTGGGGTCCCTCCTTGTTTTCCTACATTTGTATGAATTAACAAAATTGGCAAATTTCATTAAAATTGGCACATTTTGTTAGAACTTATACGAATCCGAATTCACATGCCTAAAAGCTAATAAACTGCGACTACTGCCTTGGGAACATAAGTATTTGTAAGCAACACTATAGTTAATGGAGGTCTGAATTGTTAACCCTTTCATGGTTACTTATTCCGTGTTATTTTTCAGCTGATCTGATTTTTATAATAAGAACATTGGTAGGGTATACATGTAAGAAATAGAATAGCTTTTAAATACTGAGTGAACATCCCATATCAAGTTTTGATAAATGCCTTCAATGAATCATTTTCATCGCCTCATGTCTCGCAGACACAATTCTACTTAAATAAACTGTACCCAGCAAGGACACGTTCTCCTTCCCTTCTCTATGAAAGCCACACAGGGAGAAGACCATGTCTACACTCAGTCTGGAACTACAGCTCTCATCATACTGAGACAGCCTTCCATAACGCTGCTTTGCCTTTACCTGGCCCATTCTTCAGGAGGCTTGCAGTCTTCCTCTCTCACAACTCCCACCATGCTTGGTGGAAGGACAGAGGCTTTCTGAGTAGAAACATGCATTCATTATTTATGTCGCTGCCATTATAATGCCTCCACTGTAAAGAACTGTGTACACTGTTAGAGTTATAAAATTACACCCATAAAGAGGACTACCCAAGGAAACATCTCAATTGAAGAAGAGTAACACAGCTCACAGGAGCAATAACTGTGACACATATACTGCCGTATGAGAAGTCTATAGTTCTCTGGAGCAATAACTGGCACATTTTCGGCTACAGAAGGAAAGCCAGAGAGCTCTCGTGGGCATTAGCTGTGACAGACAAACCCTGTAAAAAGAGAGAGGCCGGGTACTTTTCAGAACCCAATACCAAGACAGACACACTTCCATGGAGGAAGCCAAAAGCAAGTTGTAACTTTGGAAGACAAGAAAAGCAACAGAGTCCTCTGATTTATTGTAAGAATGACCAGTAACGAAAGAGGAATCATGCACTTTAACGATCTCGAAATGAATTACTGGCACACCAGTACAGCAGGCCACCATGCCAATGGGCAGCACAAGGGTTAAATGCATGACGGGTGGTGGTGGCGGCATGGGGACGTCACGCTGACCATTAGTGCACCGTTAGTCAGCTATATTTAAGTCACCGTAATTGTTTGAGTAATAAACGAATAAGCATTTCCCGCGTCTCTGGCACTCAGCTGGTTAAGCCCGTCTCTGCACCTATTACTAATGGCAGGAAGTCTCGCCATGTCCTTCATAGGCATGGGCGATGTTGGCTTCTGTAGAAGCTTCCGAGGCAGACAGAATGACCTTTCTGAAAGCCAAATGACACCCGCCTGCTCCTGGCAGCTTCTGCTTTCTGTAATTTAGGGCTCAATTAGGACTTTAACATTGAATGAAACAGCTATAAAAAGTGCTCTAACATCCTTATTCCATTTATCAGATGATGCTGGGAATGGATCCCAGAGGCAATGAATAAACCAGAGGAATTCACTAAAAGTACTATTGCATTAATATGCATTTAATCACGCATGTATGTATATATATATATATATATATATATATATATATTCTTACTATTGCATTATAATAATAAGGACAATACAAAACGAGCAGCAATGAGAAGAGCTTGCAGTCTATATGGGTAATGAGACTAAAATGCTATAGTCACTTTTAACATATTCAGCTTCCAGATCCCCCCTCCTTCCCTCTGTCCCCCTATTCTTGGATAATTTATATTCCTTGTTTTTCTATGCGCACCCCAGATAGATGCAGGTGAATAGGCCTTCTTACTGTGTGAATGACGCTGCGGAACGGAACAGGTGGTAGAACGACACTTGCCGTCTCTTTGTAGTTTAAGCTGTTCTGAGGTTTAGATGATCACAACATGTAAACCACAAAAAAAAGAAATGCAATATGGACGAGCGTGGCGGGTAGGGGGCTTAGAAAGCGTTGCTTGAGAGGGTATGGGGTTAAGGAGAGAAGCCTTCCAGCAGAAATGAATGTAGGCATACGTGGGAATGGCATAAAGCGATCCTGAACCAGGGACCCAGTAGGTTTGACATCTTGTAGATATATGGACTAAATGGTTCTTATCTGCCCTTCTCTCAATGTGTGTGCAACACAAGTTGCTATGTGGTTTCCGACATTCTATTATAATTCTCGTTTTGGATCTGGATGGATAATGCAGTGCAGTATACTTACAATCGAGATGGCTGTGTCTGATGCCTTCCACATCCTCGGCATGGATGAAGTGATAGCATCTTTTACCCATCAAATCCACAGCGTTGAGGTCCATGTAATCACTGATCCTGCAACAGGCAATGGGGGATGAGAAGAGAGATGGCTGAAAGAGACTTTAAACTATGAAAGGATAAATCCAGCCAAGGGGTTAAGAGAGAGAGGAAGGAGAAGATGCTCCTTTGAAGCTTTAACCCTCTTGCTTTAGCCTGAACTTGCCCTCGGTCTCGAAGATTAAGAAACAAACAGTACGTTAATAGAAAAAAAAACAGCCGTCCACACACCATGTAACCACTGAAGAGGTCTCTGGGAGTATGTCTTTATTTTGGTAACATTTGTTTCACAGAGCCCTAGTCATGGTCACGCAGACCGCCTTCTACTGCTTGAATCGCCCTCCATCCCCTATTTTATACCTAATGTATAGGAAAGAATGTATCAACTCCTAGAGGTCTACTGGTAGGAAGCAAAGAATACTCCGAATGACTCTGTCCTCGTGTCATACCTTCGTACCCTGGCTACCTGCTGAGGTCAGCTGGCAACCTGTGTGGTCGTCGTGGTCAGATCTGGCTATATCCCCCTTCAAGGCCGTTAGAGGAGTGAAGCAGGGGGTAGGGAGCATCGAGGGGACGGTCCTCCTCGGCGGGTCTGTTATTACACTGGTGGATTATACCGTGATGTTGAGCTCCAAGAGACGGTTATGTCGAGGGAACGGGATTCCAATGAATGCAATCATATCATACATTTATGGGGGGAGCAGAAATGATTTGCAACTACACCCCCCAACCATACTGGAGAGTCAGCAAAGCAATACATTATTGACAATAAAGGGTTTATTCGACATCAGATTATTTCTGAATGCCAAACTTAACAATAAAGCGCCCTTTCCGTCTATGCTGAAATCTTTTCCGTTACTGTAACCCGTCCCATACTAGTGGTGGTTTCAAAACAGCGCTAAGAAAACGACTACAGTCAGTGCCATCCCTATCTTCCTTCAACTCAGGGGTTAAATATCCCCAATTCTGTCCTTTCCAAAGACTTTGCAAAAGTGCATATAACTGGAAGTAATTAACAAGCAATTATTTCTGTCGGATCGTGAAGGCGGAAAACAACGAGGCCACTAATTACCCAGAGCGCGGGCGACATAACGCTTTCTGCGCGGCTGTATCGGAATTATTATAATCAGCGGATATTACTTGGTGAATGATATAAATGACAAAGCGTGTAATAACCTGTAATAGCACTAATAATGGTAATAATAAGCCTGGTGATAATAGCAATGATCATCATTATATCACATGAATAATGAGCTAGCTAATGAAGCAGCCCAGAACAATAGAGGTCCTGGTACAGTGCTGTACACATTGACAGACCAGAACCATGTGCATACGCCAACAGGAATCTGTAAAACGTCATGTTTGAGTCCAGTGCTGGGTTTGAGGGACTTCAAACTTACCTGTTGATACACTTGAGGACTTTTCGGTTTTCAAATAGGATGTTTTCTGATATTTTACATGCTTGACCCTACTAATGGTATTCATAACCCTAGGTTTATTGTTTCCATGTTGTCATTGCACATATGTAAGGGTAACACCACTGGGATCCATAAGGCAGGATGACATACAGTTTAAGTATATAAGGAGGCTTCTAGAGTGATCCAGATTCCATGGAATACTATTGGGACAGTCGTGGGATTCTTGGTTATCACGCAATCCCCTTTTTGCAAGATTTCCGGTGATTTTCTGTAATACCCTCGATATTTTTTTAAAATTGATTGTTTTAATATTATTGGACTTTTGCTTTTCTTCTTTCTGCATTTGTCTTTTAGGACAGTTATTTTCTGTAGGACAGCAAAGCCTCATCCAGTCTCTAGCCATCGAGTCTTTCTTGAGAAGATTTGATTATTCTCTGGACGGAATCATAATGTGACTCCAGAATACATAACATCTGTATAAACTACGATAGGCTTGGTTTTAAACCATAAATGAGTGCAGCAAGTAACATAAAATGAATGTATTCTACCATGGGCATGTCTAAAAGCTAAAGAAGCAACACATGGCAGCAACAATCAGGACTCCTGAATGCACAGGACGGAAACCAGCGGCCAACAAGTTTAAATGCTGTATATTCTTAAATTAACATTTCTGTTTGCTGGAAACGTACCTATTTTCACAGTATATAATATTGAGGTCCATATTGACTCGTGTTACGAACATGTGGCAGTCGATGCGAACTTCATTGATTGTTGGAGGAGGAAGGGCGTGCGCCACGACGACCAGACCCATCACCTGGCCAGGTCCAGAACGTCCATGAGACAGAGAAACTCGGAGACGCAGCCGACCCGTGACATGAATCACCTTCGAACAAGAACAGAAAGAAAGCAATCAATGACTTCCGGGAGAGAAGTGGTTAATATGCCGCACTGTGGAAGGTGTTCTAAGGTTGTGTATCTAATTAAATGGACCATTACATTAAGCAGTCCCTGCATTTACAGCTAATATTATGCAGTCGTTACATTAAAGTGAGCAACACAGCACGGAAATAGTTAAAGAAATGCTCTGTATGCACCAGATGTTTCTATTCTTAACAGTTTCAGTGCCAAAATGCTCAACTTAAAGGGAAGATGGTTATACTCCGGGTGAGAAAATGTATATAAGTTTCTGTGCCCAAACTACATAAACTAAATAATACATGTTTGGGGTTTATTCACTAAAGGGAGAGTTGGCAGGAGAGCTGTGATTTCAACTTCCTCAAGTGAGTTGACCCGCATCATGCATAATTCAGTGGGTAGGCTAAAGCTCACGGATTTATCTATACATGATACGGGGCCAGTCAGGATCCTCCTGCAGTAGAACCTCACTGGCGTTGGCCCTTCATGATACATGGTGAAGTCAACGAGCTTAAACTACTCTCGTTTTAGTTAACAGACCATCTCTGGGTGTCCTCAGTCTAAACGTATAAAGCTCCTGGGTGGGCTAGCTGTGGACAAGACTTTGAAATGGCACATTCATTGAGATGCAAGTTCTGCCACCTTTTGCCACAGATGGCAGCCCCATGAAGTTAAACAGCCACTTATTTTGAGACCAGACATCTCACAAGCTTTAAGTGCTTTAAATAAATAAATGCGGTGATGCTGAAAGCTGTGACGACGAGACCACTTCTTTAAACAAAAGTAAAATAATAAAAAAGAAAAAAAAATGACTAATGATAAAGTACAAGGAACAAGATAAAACTGCAATAAGAGCTGAAAAAAGCGGTAAAAGGCAGAAACCTAAAAGGGAATGGGTCAGGACGAGGTTAGTTGATGGAGACCAAATAATCAAGTAGGAAGCAGAATAGAGAGAGAACATTCTCCTCTCTGACACATGGGGAGAGTTTTGCTGCCGGATCGCTTATGGCAAGAAACACATCAGAGGCTCCTGTGGTACTTTTATATATTTCAACAGCTAAATCCAATGTGACAGGGAAAGGAGGGGATGCGGAGGAACACAACATCAGCAGCAGCAGCAGGCTCCCCCCTCGTGTGACCTTAAAGTATATTACCAGGATTTCAAGGTTAAACCATTCATAGGGATTGTGTGTACGGGGCTATGTTAGGAGAGTAATGAGCCCATTCAGAACTAGAGGGGTGTATCACAGTACCCAGGCTTTAAGGGTTAATCAGGTGCTTTATATATATACCATATTTGCTCGATTATAAGACAAGGTTTTTTTCAGAGCAAATGTCTCATATTCGAGGCCGTCTTATAAATAGAGGTCTGACTATAAGACTAAGATCAAGATCCCCCGCAGCGCTGCAGGGGACCTGGATCCTCCTCTCTGGTAACCACCGCTGCTGCCGCTACTTCCTCTTTGAAGGTCACGCCGGTGCTCCGTCATAGAAGCCCCTGGCGGAACTAATGGGCAGTAGAGATTGTCTACGCGCATTGTGCAGACGTCCATCTGCCCCCACTATACACTGGGGAGTCTTAAGTACCAGGAACGAGTCTGGAGAAGGATTGATAAGTTGGGGGGGAGGGCAGAGTGGCATATGGGGGGGGATATAAGGCATTCCTGTAGGCAGAGTGGCATATAGGGGGTTAAAAGGCATTTCAGGGGGGCAGAATGGCATAATTGTGGTTAAAAGGCATATCATGGAGGCACACTGGCATATAGGCAGGTATAAGGCATATCTGGGGCAGAGTGGCATGATGGGGGTTAAAAGGCATTTCTGGGGGGGAGTGGTATGATGAGGGTTAAAAGGCACATCTGGCGGGCAGAGTGGCATATAGGGGTGTATAAGGCAGAGTAGCAAGCCGTGGGGCAGATGTACATAACTGGGGCAGGTCGGTAAATAAAAGGAAATAAAAACAAAAAAATATTTTTTCTCAATCATAGTTTTTATTAAATATGGAAAAAAATGTTTACATGTGAATTAATATTAACTAGTAAAACTTTTCTTATAGGGTAGGCTTTTATTGAGTTTTTTTTATTTTTTCCTAAATTACCAGTAATATTCAAATTTTGGGGGTCGTCTTATAATTGAGCAAAAATGTATATCTTATACACAGCCCTTGTGTTTCTCTGTATGCTTGTGAGCAGGACCCTCTTTACCAAAGTATTTGTGTGTCTTAGTGTGTCAGTATCCTTTGAATATATGTATTGTAGGGAGCACTGCGTAAATCATTGGCACTATATAAATAAAAACAATAATAATAATATAGATATGGCAGGCAGCACCAGCTTCAATTGAGGTTTTTATTTCACACACAGCAGTGAGAGAAAAACTATCCGCAGTAAGATTAGGAAGTGCTGCCAACCAATTCATCGCAGCCAAACCTCCTTCTCGGGGGTATATAAAGGGTGCATTGCCAACCTTCCTCTTTTAAAGAAAGCAAAGCACTGCCAGCTTCTCAGAAGCACACAAGAGGGCACTGCCAGCCTACTCTTTACCCATATCTATGGCACATGATCAGTCTTACTCTATGCAAACCTCTACACAATGGAATATGAAGACAGTGACAAAAAAGTTTTCATTTCTTAATCTCTAATAAAATTATTTACTGAAAAGACAATAATAACGTAAATTACAATAAGGGGCAAGAAACTAAGCACAAAACTACTATGGTAAGTAAAATTCTACGTCCATTGTTCCTCCTTTTCTGTGAGTTAGTGTTGCTGTAGGTCTGATCCCAGGCAGCATCACCAGTCGGTGTCCTAACTGCTAAACAAGGAATATGATGTCACGTTATGGATAAGGACCTGAGGTGATGGAAGCTTTGCTGGCACGGCACAGTTCTCTATAGTTGAAAAGGGACAGAGATCTCCCTTGTAATCTGCAGCCTGATCGCCCAACAGAGGAATCTGCCTACGGTTTTGCTGATCTGCCATCTTTGGCCAGAGTATGGCCATATATATGTTTTCTGTTCTTCACACTGCAGGCTTAATAAAGACCAATACAGGTCAAAACATTGAGTGTGCTGGTTACCCATGACGACATGACTAACACACGCAGAGCCGGCCTTAGGTGTTCCGGCGCCCTGTGCGAACTACTCCTCTGGCGCCCCCCCTCACTACCCCCCCCCCGCCCCTTCAAACTACCCCCCCCGCCCCTTCAAACTACCCCCCCCCTGCCCCTTCAAACTACCCCCCCTGCCCCTTCAAACTACCCCCCCCCCTGCCCCTTCAAACTACCCCCCCCTGCCCCTTCAAACTACCCCCCCCTGCCCCTTCAAACTACCCCCCCCCTGCCCCTTCAAACTACCCCCCCCTGCCCCTTCAAACTACCCCCCCACCCCTTCAAACTACCCCCCCCCTGCCCCTTCAAACTACCCCCCCCCTGCCCCTTCAAACTACCCCCCCCCTGCCCCTTCAAACTACCCCCCCCTGCCCCTTCAAACTACCCCCCCCCCTGCCCCTTCAAACTACCCCCCCCTGCCCCTTCAAACTACCCCCCCCCTGCCCCTTCAAACTACCCCCCCCTGCCCCTTCAAACTACCCCCCCCCCCTGCCCCTTCAAACTACCCCCCCCCCGCCCCTTCAAACTACCCCCCCCCGCCCCTTCAAACTACCCCCCCCCTTCAAACTACCCCCCCCCGCCCCTTCAAACTACCCCCCCCCGCCCCTTCAAACTACCCCCCCCCCGCCCCTTCAAACTACCCCCCCCGCCCCTTCAAACTACCCCCCCCCGCCCCTTCAAACTACCCCCCCCCGCCCCTTCAAACTACCCCCCCCGCCCCTTCAAACTACCCCCCCCGCCCCTTCAAACTACCCCCCCCTGCCCCTTCAAACTACCCCCCCCTGCCCCTTCAAACTACCCCCCCTCTGCCCCTTCAAACTACCCCCCCTCTGCCCCTTCAAACTACCCCCCCTCTGCCCCTTCAAACCGCACAGGGCGCCACACTCCAGGGGGCGCCGCCGCCGCCGCCGGGTCCTCCCCCGCCGCCGCCGCCGCCGCAGGGTCCTCCGCCGCCGCCGCCCCCTCTGCACCTAAATGAAAACGTTGTTTTTTTTGTTGTTGGTTTTTTTAACTTTATTTAACATCCTCCATGTTAAATAAAGTTAAAAAAACTTTATTTAACATGGAGGTTATTAAATAAAGTTAAAAAAACCAACAACAAAAAAAACAACGTTTTCATTTAGGTGCAGAGGGGGCGGCAGCGGAGGAGGACCCCGCGGCGGCGGCAGCGGAGGAGGACCCCGCGGCGGCGGCGGCGGCGGCGGCGGCGGAGGACCCCGTGGCGGCGGCGGCGGCGCCCCCTGGAGTGTGGCGCCCTGTGCGGTCGCACAGGTCGCACACCCCAAAGGCCGGCCCTGAACACACGCATTTGAATTGGTGGAGAAGACCATATAGCACATTCCCAGATGCAATGGCGAGGAACCATGTTTCCCAAACTAACGGACTGTTTTTTTTTTGTGAACCTCTAGGCCACTCTACTTGACATAACATGGTTCTTCTGCCTCCCCTGACGAATTATGTCCATCCTCTTCTCAGACTTAACAGAAGATATGATCAGGAGAGGGCTGCCAGTAGGACAGTTGCCCTGGGCAGCTCTTAATTAAACATTTTGACTTTGCTTTTTTTGCTTGTTTTACTTGTTTATATCAGTTCCTCATAAAGCCACCAGAGTAGACGGCAGGAACTTTAGACATCATTTACGTCATTAGCATGGGGATCCTCTCAATGGTCTGGTCATTTGTTAGCTTCCTATAAATGTGTTTTGTGAGTGACTGGATAATGCACAATACTGCATGTATAGGCTACAGAAAGTGTTTGTGACTTTAGTCTTTAGACTTGGCCATTTGGTTGGACTGTTACCCCGGGATGCGAGGCTTGTTATACCTGCATTCACCTGTAAAAATCTCTAAGACATATGCTCATGGGGTTGCTGTGCCAGCCTTCCATCACAAACCCAGAACAAACATAAGACTGACTACGTTCCCTCTTCTCTTGCCTCAGGAGAGTGGATCCATTCCGATTCTTTATACACTGATGCTCTTCAAAGACACCTTTAGAGTGTAGGCAGCCTGGGGGGGAATTCTTTCCCAGACACAATTTGGAAGCAACATGAAGGCCTTGAAGTTGAAAGGCATAGACGGAGGAAGAGGGGCATTGAAAGGAGGTGAGGGGCAGAGTCTGCACTACAGTCTGTCCCCTTTCCCCTGTGAGGAAAGAGGAATCTGGAATAATAGTAGCATTTCTGTCAGAGCTGTGGTTAACCGTACTCCTCCCTGACCTTAATTGTGACCTTAATTAGCGCTTGATATGTTTAATACGCCAGTAGAGCGACACAATTACAAAGAAAAAGAATAGCCAGACACATGGACGAAACCAAAACGAAGGAGGGAAGGGGTACATAAACTTGCACTGAGGGTAAAGTAAAATTAGATCAGATTAACGCATTATGTTGGCAAACACTATCGAGGATTCTATCCGTTTACTTTTCCCTTTAAATTAATAGCTTCAGACACAATCTGGAAGGATTCTCCTTACAAACACAACTATAGCTGTTTTAGCCTAGGTGTCTCAAAAAAAAAAGGATGTTTGGTGATGGTAAAGGAGCATATCTCCAAGTTCTTGGTACCGTGGCCCTTGACTTGACATACCTTGTACCCCGAGGATTTGATGTGCACACCTCTCTTGGTCAGAGTGGATTTCATCCGGATGAAGAAGGACCGTTCCAGAGAGTTATCCTGAGGGAGATTCCCGGGGCTACCAGACTCCACTGTAAAAGGATAACAAAAGTTAAACAAGCCGATAAAGAGTATTGTATAGGTAGATGTGACTATATTTTGGTGGTTTTGTAGAATCACTATTACTTCACAAGTAGAACATTGGGGTATGAGCTGCTGGTCTGATGGAGAGTGAGAAGGTTAACATGGAAAGTGTCAACAAGATGAGGTTAAGCAGCTGTCTCTTAGCCTGATAATTCTCTTCTCTAATCCAGTGGAATCAAACTTATTTCTTTTATCACAGGGCTCCCATTTTGAATTAAATGAGCTCATTAGTTATAATCAAAAGCTGCAAGATCAAAACCTGGAATGTCGGCTTCAGATCCAGCTGGTTGGAGGATCCGAAGCGCGGCTTCACCAGAGAAAGGGATCACAGGGACTGCGCGGTGGGGTGGGCCATGACAGATTGGGAAAGCAGCGCACGTTCCTTACAACGGGAAAACCGTTCCTGCTATGAGCCAAAAGGGCCGCCAACACATCCACTCACCACGTTACTAGCCAGACGTATAGTTATCTGGTTACCACGAGATTGTTAATGAATATAACATTTTCTGATTACAAAAATGCGAACATTTATAACGTCCTGTAGACAGGCCTCCCTTTTCCACAGCTTCCTCTTATGTGCAAATGTATACATATTATCATATTTATCATATTCATCTTTTCCCCAGAAAAGGACAGTTAAACGGCATCCTTTAATACCAGTAATAATAGGCTGAGTAAACCTGCGTGGCCTCACAAACTAATTGCTGATTAAACACAATGTATTGTTTTATTTAGTGCCACCATATTCTGTAGCGCTGTACAATGGGTAAACAGGACAAGTAGTATGTAACATAACAATTCGACTTACAGAAACAACAGGCGAGGAGGGCCCTGCTCAATGAGTTTATGTGTCTGGCGCACGTTGGGTTGCATTTATTCCCCCCCCTACAGATATGTAGAAAATGTCCTATTTTAATCTTTCGCTGCAGAGGCTAGGAAACGTTTCACCGGGGGCCGAACTCGTTAAGTAACAATGCCTTTAATTACGTTTTATGTAGAATTCCGCTAATGCGGAAGCTTGTAAAGGTTTCGTACAGTGGTGCAAGCTGCAAAAAGGGGGATGTAAAAGGGCCGTGGCGGCGGGGAAGAGGTTAACGAGCATTCTGCAGACACCGGCTCTGTGTAAACGCACAGCGTTTGTGTATATTTCCTGCGGCTGTATCTTTTTGCCTTTCTTGTCTCTCTGTCTGCTCTGTCTCTGTCAGTACACCCAGTGGATTAACAGACTACTGAGGATTCGCTTTTAAAAGAAGCTCTTTTAAAAAGGGTCAGATAAAGAGAGAGAGAGAGAGGGGAGAAGAGAGCGAGAGAGAGGGAGAGAGAGAGACTGTCAAAATGAGCCTTAGACAAAGATTTATTATAAACGATTTAAAGGGCTTAATGTATGTATCCCCAATGAGGCCTCGCAGCTATGAGAGAAGAGAGATGGATTGTGAATGAAGGCAGAGAGAGCGAGAGGGGGGAGGGCGGTCTATGGCCCCTCTTTCACACCCCTCCAAACACAGCGTGAGCCTGGAAATGCGTTCAATATTTCAAAACAGGAATTGTCCCCGTGTCACAGCGAGGGCCGCTAATAATGGATGAGGCATATATCTAATGAACAGGTTGGAGTGGCGGGGAATACCATGGGACGAATGGAGTCTTTAGCTTTTAGATCCTTTAGACGATTGCCAATCCCTATCTTAAAGTTTATCCGGTCGCAGTAACAACGAAACCAGAAGTCAAGCCCATTCAGCGAACTTCATTTGTTTTCAATGAAAATATATTTTTTGATTTCTTGCATTTGAACGCGTCCTTAGACCTCTTCGTACTTAGTAACAGGTGTTACGCTGCAGAATGTGGACGCTTTAAGGATAACGAGATTATAAAAGTTACTGATCACCACTAGGACCGTCTAAATGAGTTTCCACAAGTTAACACATACTTCATAAAAAAAACATTAGAGTGTTTGTGGTCTATAGCGATAAATCCCATTTAAAACCTAATATTCCAGACTGACATCCTTGGACTACCCCATTATAATCTGGGGCTAATCTGTCTGGTTGGCTGCTTGCCCCAAAAAAGATTTGGTTAAAGAAAAAGATGTGTTTGGTTGTGAGCTGGGCCAGTGTTCTGTCACCAGCAATTAATGACGATAGTATAATATATTTATATTTTAATAAAAAATACAATATATATATATATATATATATATATATATTACATATATATAATATATTATAATATAATAAACCTACACAATTTATATTTCTAATAAAAAATATGAACTTCCCTTTGTAGTCTATAAAGAGGACCACATTTTGAATGTTGATAATATATTTTTATAACCTGGAAAAGAAAAAGGAGGCAGTTCTTCATTGTGCTTTAATTTCATCTAGCTCTCCTTCTTCCCATGACCCCCCTCAGTCCGAGGTACTGGGAATGAGTGCAGCAAAAGCCACAATAATGTTTATAGAAACATCACAAAATGTTTACAAATTAAACAGTGTGAATAAAATACATTATTTTCCTAAACCTGCATTCGAAAGATTACAAAATAACTTAAAAAGTTAAAACAGCCACGTGATGTTAGCGCAACAAATGTGTACTTTTTTTTAAGGGGCTAGCGAATAATGTCATTTCTTTTAGGTGACAAGTTCTTTGCCTTAAGATTAATGAATACTCAAGGTGATTAAAGGGGAGCTGTTACCGTCACAGCTTTTATCAAAAACTAAAATCCACTTTTTCAATTACTCTAATTGTTTTAGACATATTTAGATTAAAAGTAAGGGACTGCTTGACTGCAGGGAACCAACTTTGCCATACGGTGATCAGCAGCTTGACAAAAGGAGAGTAAAAACATAATGGGGATGAGTAATCATGCTGATCCTTAAGCACGGGGCGTTAAAGAGAACTGATCCCATCATATACACATTAATTGTTGTTTTTTTTTTAATGCTTCTGAAAATGTACACAGGTTTAAAAGCTCTCCGGCTTATGTTTATCATGTAATACAGCTAAAACTTTAAAGGTATCATCTTAACCAAATTTGCCCATTTTCCTATATATATAGGGTTCTACACCTTTATAATTCATTATTTGTGTGGACATTTGTAATAGAGGCAACAGGTAGATGTGAAGGTATCGCATTTCGTTCTGTTTGCTAAAGGGTTAAGAAGATTATGACACCGTAATAATATTACGCCAATCCCGGTGTGTTTCAGCCTGTTTTATCCACTGTGACTAATGCAAGCTCTGATACCCGCCTGTCACGTCTAATCTTAAAAAAAGGAAAATTGAAGGGAACAAATTAATATGCAAATTTCATCAGCTTTGTAATAAAAATGTCCTTGGAAAAAAAAAAAAGCAGAACGAAAAAAAAAAAAAAAAAAGAAGAAAAAGGTACAGGACCCGTGAGGTTTGGGGTTTGAATTATCATGGCCCCCGGATCCTGAATGTTGCTCGAAGAGAGAGAGAGGCCCGTTAGGAAATCAGGGAGGAGATCTGACTTGGAAATAATTATGATGAAGAAGAAAGCGCGCATGCAGGCTGAATAAATGGCTCTGCTCCTCACAAGGTCTCTGCTGCTTGCTATTCACTCAGAATGAACGCAGCTCGTTGGGGGGAGTGGAGGGAGATCTCAGTGCCGAGTGCATGCATGAGCTGGCTGCTGTGAAACGAGAAAGGATTGGGAATTTGGTAAAGGAATCCCACGTCTACAATGGAATATTCCAGCTCCCTGAAACCGTGGAGGTTACTGATGTCTAACACGTTACTGTAACATTTAACAGAAAAAGGAATTTGGAGACATTTTGTTGCTTTTCATTCCAGCATCTCACATGGGCAACTCTGGTGGGCATCGAAATCTGGTGGGCTGTGCAGACACACATTCACGCAGAGAAGGTAGCTTCCGCCGTCCACATCCCAGAGTTTTACTCCAGTATTCAGGATAATAGGCCTATTCTCACACAGTTTGAAGCTACAACTGTCATATTCTGCACACATTTCATGATAAATGTCCTCAGATCCCTTACTAGTAAACTGAAATTCCTACTTCAAAACTGGTGGCTCAATAAGTGGTATACATAATGCACTTATCAGTTTCATTTTTTAGCCTCACACCTACGCACCGTTCACTCTTGAGCGTTGTGGTGCAGGGTACACCTAGGGTTAGTGGTGCTTGGGTGCAGTACTTCATTGCCACCCCCTCCTGTCAATAACACACATACTCACTATAATACTATACACTTACACATACACACACACACACACCCTCTCTCCCCACTAGCTCCAGGCTCACACTTGACAACATATGCTGACAGGCATACATTCATGCTAACACCATAAGCTCACACATACACACTCTAAGACCTTACACTTACAGAAACACACTAACATCATACGATTATGCATAAACACACAGTTACCTGCTCTTTTACCCTCCTCTCATCTTCCTCTCTCTCCCACCTTCTTCTCTTCATCTCCGTCTCATACCTTATCTTCCTTCTCTCACACCTTCTCCTCCTATTCTGTTCTCCCTCACCCTCTCATCCTCTTCCTTCTCTTTCACCCTCTCATTTCCCTCTCTAATTCTCTTCCCCTCGTCCATCCATCTAGCTTGCTTTGCCCCTTCTGGCTTTACTCACAGATCTCTTTCTTCATTGCAGCTCCCACTCCCAGGACATGTGACCATGCTGGGTATCTGCATCAGCAGGCACCCTGTTTAGACGGCACCCCACACACAAATCAGCAGGCACCCTGTTTAGACGGCACCCCACACACACATCAGCAGGCACCCTGTTTAGACGGCACCCCACACACATATCAGCAGGCACCCTGTTTAGACAGCACCCCACACACAAATCAACAGGCACCCTGTTTAGACGGCACCCCACACACAAATCAACAGGCACCCTGTTTAGACGGCACCCCACACACAAATCAGCAGGCACCCTTTTTAGATGGCACCCCACACACAAATCAGCAGGCACCCTGTTTAGACGGCACCCCACACACACACATCAGCAGGCTCCCTGTTTAGATGGCACCCCACACACACATCAGCAGGCACCCTGTTTAGACGGCACCCCACACACATATCAGCAGGCTCCCGGTTTAGACGGCACCCCACAAACATCAGCAGGCACCCTAGCACCCGGGCCAGACTGCCTCCATTGCCCTAGCCTAGGTACACCACTGGGCTCAACTATAATTACACTAAGTGGGATTACAAATAATCTGTTAATCTGAGCCATCAAAGGAAAACCTGGCTAGGTTATGGAGAAATAAATGACCGTAATGTAATGGACACACGCATTTTAGACATCTTTAAATACTTAAGGTGTTAATTTACTGAAATGTGCAAAATAAAAAATAGTGGCCAACATTTTAACCAAACCTGGCTGCTTTATCAAAGCTTTAATTAAGGCCACAATGTTGACTATTAAATTTGAATTTATTATTTCACCATCTTTCCATAAATCTGAAGAGAGCCAGAGAGCTCTCTAACATGATTGACATCTACATTTAAAGCAGATTGTGACGGAGCAATATAGTTATACATATATTGTGTAGAGAGAACACAAACAGGTGCTGTGGAAAAACAGCAGAGTTGTACATATGTAAACAGGTGCAGATGTGCAAAAATTCTGCACACACAGAGGATAAGGCGATGTTAAACCCAAAGACCCTGACATTTATCATTAGGCAGGTGTGGCGAGGGTGAGTTTAATTGCATAAACAGCCTGTAAGTAGGCTGTCATATTTGCTGTCAGCCGGGACGCTCTCTCCGCCAGAGACTGCATATCTCTTGCCTCTGTAATTGAATTCCTAGCAAGCCACAAGAGAGAACAGCCTACGACACGGGGGAAGGAGAAGGGAAAGAAAGGGCTGGAAATAAATAAAAAAAAAAGAGCGAGAAAAAGAGAGGAGGGATGAAATAAGAAAGATGTAAGAAGGTGAGAGAGCAGGCGTATAGAGACAGAGGCAGGGTGAAGGGACACAGGAAGATATAAAAGGAATATGTGTTAATGAGAAGGGATGCAAGGAAGGACACATGAAAGGAGAAAGGAAGAATTGGACATAGAGGTAATGAAAGGAGAAGTGGGGAGAGGAGAGGTGTAAAAGGACTGGCATGTGAAGAAGTTTTTAAAAACTGATTAAGGCAATGTAACAGTATTTTAACAAATGACAAAAGAGGGACTGCAGTAACATGCGACGAGGGACTGTCATTACAGCTATGTGGCTCAGTGGTTATCGGAGTGTTAGTACGAGTTTGTGCGTATATGTGAATTCAGTTTAATAGTGCAAACACGCAGAGTTCCCTGTCTAAACCATGCTGGCCACCAACTACAGCTCCAGCCATGGAAGAGAAAGGAAACTAGGAAAACAGGCAAGAAGCTAGTGCCAGCCCAAAGAGGACTCTTAAATAATGCTGTTATAGCCTCAAAATACGCTGATCTTACTTTTTAGTTACTATACCAGGCGGGGTGTTTTGATTTAAATCTATTTTATTTTTTTAAATCAATATTTGAAAATATTATAGAAACGGATTAAACGTTCTCCAGTTCTCATGGCAGGCGTTAAGGATAATCCAACTGATCACTGCAATCCACAATTAGGGTCTGAAATCTTAAACCAGAACACAGAATAAGTTACTTAAAAGAAAAATGAAAGGAGAAAAAGAACAAGACGTGAGAGTGTAAGAAATCCCTCAATACTGTTTAACTCCCAGAAAAATTATGTTACTGTGATACTGAATAGATTTTTTTTTTACTTTTTTATATTGCCTGATGTTTAATACAGTCAAACAAATAATTAATATTTAGTCAGTATTCATGGAAGGAACATGTTGTAAGCATCACGAAGGGATGGGGTCTTTTGGGTCCAAAAAGAGTCCTCCGTTTTAAGGAAGCTAAATAAATTGATGCTCAGAGTCCCCTCTCAGTTCCAAAAATGCTGTTCTTTTGTGTAATACGTAGAGAACAATAGACAAAAAAAACAAGGTTTTCCATGTTCCCCAGGAGAACAACCCTCTGAGAATAAGCAGAAGCTAGAAATCTAGCACTGAAGAAAGAAAGGAAAAAAAACAGAAAACCACAAACGTGGAACTTCAATTAATTTAAAGCTTCAATCAGTAAAGGATAAATCCGTCACAGATCTAATTACTAAGGCTCTCGGAAGGCCGGGGACAAGACGCCAATCTCGTGGCTGTTTGAACAGCGTGATGAACTGGGGAGCGATGGATATCAAGTCATTTTGTTTAATTTATAAATGGATTTTCCCCTAATGCTTGAATTATCGTCAAAGCACAATGGAGAAGAGGGGGAGCATAAAGCGGCGAACAACCCCCCCTCCCTCCCTACAATCTTTAGGAACGGCAGTAAAGAGCACAAACAAAATTTAGGATACTGCGTAGTTATCAGGCCAATAAAGGAATGTGGGGAAAAGACTCAAACCTTGAAAACGATCACGAGATTCTATTAAATATGGTGGGAGTTTATCCCATGAGTTCTCCACCCTTCTACATAACACGACCCCTCCACTTTCCAGGAGCAAAGTCCGAGCAGGTATTATACCACCACATCCAGCCAGTGTGGAACAAGTAAGTTGGTGAAAACAGTATCTAATTAATTCCCAACCATGCTCATTTCACAGAAAAAAACTACACTTAACATAAAGAATAACATAAATAATGTGAGAGGCTACATTGAGAACATGAGCCGCATCCCGCGTATGGTACGCTTTGTAATTCCACTTCATTACTCAAACTGAAGAGGAAGGTGTCTGAGATGCCTCCATCGACAGAGACGTCTCTTCCTGGTTCTTGTTTGTCCCCAGAATTGTCCCTTCTCTTAGGTTTAGAGATACATCACATTTTAAAAGTAACTTGTTTCTTTAAATGCCAGTAAAGATATTTCCATTTTTCGTGGTCAAGTGAGTTTATTTTATTTACTTTTAAAAACAACACCAGTGAATATACTTCAGAAATACCATTTATTCTGGATTTACACATCTGTACAATGGATGTATTTTTTTTCATTAAACCAAATACAGGCTATACTTTCTATTCCAATGGTTATGACTTGTCAGAATCATATCAAGACAGCTCCACAAAAATGTCCCTAAATTTAAATAAAAAAAAAAAAAGCTGCATATGCTCCACACTCACCAGGCTCCGGAGTCTCCGACTGGGAGGATGAAGAAGCTGAGCTGGCCCCGTCATCGTTGGCGCTCTGAGAAAGGAGTCCACGGCCTGGTGGGAGCTTCATACCAAGCTGCTCCGCCATCTCCACATGATCCCCCGGGTGAACATAATCAAATATGCTGCTTCCTGTCAGCTCCACCTGCAGATAGGGGTAACATATACAATTGTGAAATATACGTTGAACTACTTAGTCTCTTGCCAGTCGCCCATAGTACATCCCATGCTATAAATCGGGAGGAAGATGGGTTATAGAGGGAGGTTAGTATGAGAAGAAGAACCTTATGGGACTAGAAAGCAATAAGAGTAACACTGTATCATTTAGGACTGATCTGTATACGGACTCTGTTGTATCTGTGCCTGTGAACAAAGTGAGTTTATTAAAAGAAAAAAGAAGGTAAGAAGAGGATAGTGAGACAATGTTGTATTATAATCTCAGAGAGGTCCACGGACAAGTGTTAGAATGTTCTAAAAGGTCAACTGTAGAGATAATGCTTTCTCTGTAGAATTTAGAGGGATAGTTGGATTTCTGATGCCAAGTAAGGAACAGGAAGAAAAAAGGTTGATCAAGGGGTGTTGCATAATCCTCTTGGGCAGGTTAGAGACATAGGAAAGAGGAGACATTGCACGGGTTGCTGGAGGGAAAGCATGAAGTGTCACCAACAGAAAAGGTCAATAGTATAAAGTATGAAAAGGTGGATAGAGACCAGGGAGAAGGAGGAGGATAAGAAACAGAAAAGACATGAAGAGGTGGCATCAAGAGGGGAGGTAGCTGTATGTGAGGGACAGGGAGTCTTATGCAGTGGGATCTGTCAGGCCCAAAAATGGCTCCTTCACTTATATACTGAGCCCTCACATTGAAGAATGTACAGCTACGCGTGGCACACGCTCATTCACGCTGTGAGATCTGTTCCGTTCTACAGAGTTCCCCGTAAGCCCATACTTACCACAAACCCCCATCGTCCTCAACTCTCATGGGGAGTGGGGGAGACAAGGCCACTTGAAACAGCTGCTCAACCCTAGTTGAAGCAGTTTATTGATCCACATTCCACAAATACAGGTTTTTTTGACAATTGACCGTATCTCAAAAGCACCCAAGCATCACTTAAGCCCTTATGCGTTAAAGAAATACATTATATATATATATATATATATATATATATATATATATATATATATATAAAGATAATACTGGGGCATAATAGTTGAGATAGTAGTGGGAAGAAACAGAACACATTAAGTTGGATGACTAAATGAAGCAGACTATGATATGATTGAAAAAGCAGAATCTGACGTATAAGATGCACAGTTTATGGTGCGAGTATGGATTTTGGAATATGGCAGACATATTCTACCACAGACTACTTCAGGAAGGTTTGGGGTGCAGGGACATTCTACATGGTCTATTCACCAAGAGTTGATCATTTTAAAAGGCAGACCTTACGATCCATTTTGAAGGGTCAACCCTAATGAGCTTCTAGTGAGCTGACCCTTCATAATGCATATTGTTGACAGAGTTGCAACCGTCAGGTCTCCTGCACACTCATGGGTTAGTGAATACACCCCTTGTGAGATAACTCTCGAGAGCAGTATGTCAGCAATAGGTTGGGGTGAGAAGACAGAAGCATTTAGAAGCTCTCTCCCCACTGCCCACTTTTCTCCTGTTCCCTCAGTATCTATCTCCATTTGTCTGGTAGTTATTAATTTACAGAATCAACGCTGGGAACAGCTTTTGTGATCTCATATTAAATTTCCCCCTGAATCCGCCCCGTGGCAAAAATTACTCACATCGTTAAAAAATATTTAATTAGGCTGCAGTTTATAGCGGGCTCGCAGGGGAGATGCCGGAATTAATGTGATTTGCATGAATTCCTAAGCCCTTTTTCCTGCTGGAGAGGAGCTGGGAATTGGGTTTTATCGAGGTCGCTGACACAGACAAGGACGGAGAAGACTTGTGCACATAGAGCAGCCAGCCTCTAGAGAATGCCCCCTACGCAGAGCCGCTGCCACCACCGCTCACTGCAGCACGCGCCGTCTCTCTAATGGCAAGTCTTTATTCTCATATCTTATACTTACGTCTTGGTTCTCTTCTGCAGATTACCTTCTATACCCTTTCTGACCTCAAAACCCCCTCACCCTACTGCATTATTCATGAAGCACCTTCAGGCTCATGGTAAGCTTTAGCAACACTCTATGGAAACTTACCACGCACTATGGCCTATATACCCCTTGCTATACAGACCACTGTCCATCTGAAGAAGAGACCTCTGAGGTCCCAAAAGTTTATGTTTACATATTTTCTATGTTGACCCACGAAAAAGGAATCCACTTCAACTAATGACTCACACCATTGTCCATGGTGTCTGATCTTCTTCTTGTCATTGTTAATTGATGCTGGCTTTTAATTGGACCCCATACAGCAAAACTATGGCAGATAAAGTGTGATTTGTAGAGATGCTTTGCGTCTGGGTCACAGAAAATTGGGCACAGGACAGAGGCCTCCTTAGTCCTGGCTTAGACAAGCAAGTGTGTGGTTTTAATGCAATGTCAGCACGAAGCCCAAGAGGCATTCTCTTCACACACTACAGAAAACTGGGAAAATCTTGTTACAAAAGCTCACCGTCGGTTCTGCTCTAATATAGATGGCCACATAAGACTGATACAGATCTGACACCTTGTCTTTCACTTTAATCGTTCCCTCCTGAAACAAGAGCCAGTATCTCCTCCTTTTAATGACAGGTGTTAGGAGGACAGGGCTGGGAAGTCGCTAAAAGAAAAAATGGATAATTCAGAAGCGTGTATTCATTGAAATCCCTTGTTCAGAGATGATTTATATCCGAGAGGGATGCAACTTGGAGCTCAGACAAAGGCACGATGGGATGTCATAGTGCAAAGGCAGCCATTTTTCACAAAGGATGGACAGTGACATATGAGGAGACCTCACCGTGACAAGGAACTTTCAAGCTTGGTGACAGTCACCTCCCATCCCCTCTCTAATTAAGCCCTGTATTGGCAAAGAACAAGGATCCATGACATGTATATTTTGGATAAGACAACATTTTTTAAGGCAAATAAAAAAGTACATACCAAGAATACCAAGTTATGTAGAGATACTATCGGAGTGGTTCTTATCTGCCGTCAAATTCTATGCTTCTATCCACGCAGAAGAAGACTATATTATTTATGCTGCATGTAAGATTGATGAAGGCTACTCATAAAGAGCAATTCGGGAACAAAGTAATTAATTGGTTACTATGGGGATAGCTGCACTTTTACCAACTTATATATAACCTAAAATGTGTCTTGATGCTCTTCTATTATATACCGTACATGTCTCAGAGTCAATGTGAGGAGAGGGAGTGGTAAAATGTCTGTATTTAGGGTAAGCACCTTAAAAATAATACTAGGAGAATAAGGTGAGCTGCACCAGTAATCGTTACCTGTCCGTGAAATATACGGCTGACGTTGATGTATTAGGAGCCAATAAGAGATACCTACTGAAATTTGACAGAGGGGCACTTTTCTTTCGGGGAGGCATGACTAAGGGACAGGGCTTTACCAAGACCTTTTGTGCGACCTACTGATAGCTATTTTAGTAACTCGGTAAGGTATTTAGAAGAAATAGAAGCATTCTGATCTTTTGGGCTGTAAAACACGGTGACACATTCATACGCAGAAACCATTCTCAGCTCATCTTCGGAAGTATAGGTATGTAGCTCTCCTGTCTATATATTAAGAGGTGAGGTGTACATGCACCAATGCCTATTACAGGGATATCACACAGACAAAACACCGACACGCACACGCATAGCATGCAGATGTGCACCACGTGGCAGCTAATCCCTGTCTCGCCTGCAGCTCTCCCCAGCCGAGGACGGGTTAAATTGCTTCTCCATGCTCGCAGACTCCAGCCTCTGTGGGCTACGTGTATTGACTCTTCTCTCACAGGCGTTTAGTAATCCGCGCTGACTGTTTGTCTTAATATTGCTCTCCATTTTGCAGTACAGGGGAATTATGCAGTTTAGATGTCTGTATATTAAAAAAGGATTTAATTAAATCTGGTGCTTCGAACACCCGCCCCCAGCACACTCCGATTGAGGTTATAATGATAAATTTTCCTCCTATTTATTACCATGCACAGGGGACCTGCTTGCTGCCTCCTCTTCCCTAACTTCCCCAAATTCACATTCTCTGCATATTACCATAATGTTCATTATCGCAACAAGGCATAAAATGTGACTTCCCATGAGTACAATACCTAATTCCTCAAAAAGAGACAAAGATAGCAACATAATCATTGAATTACAACTTTTTACATCTGTTCATCTTGTCGGATTATAAATTCAGATGTTTAGGGGGAAAGGAGAGAGATCGAGAGAGAGAGGCCAAGTGTAGACGGAACAAATTCACGAGCAAAACATCACATTCTGATTTTCTGTCTAAATTTTAGATGTTTGATTAGCGATATCAAGATACTGATTATCCTTGTCACAGAAGTACCAGAAATGTTTGTGCTCCTATCTTTAGGCAAGCTTAGAGTGGCGTTACCCTGCATTTATAAGAATAATTATCCCTGCAACATGTGTATCAGATGTTGATAAGGAACATTACTATATAGAGTTAGAATTTATTTCTATGTTGATATCAGACTCGTCATTTTAGCTTATATGACCATTTTCCTGGACCTTAGCCCGGTCTATGTTTGAAGACTGCATATACTCTATATTGCGCTTTGTCTATGAATTAGGGGGTTTATTCACTAAACAAGTTTGCAGAAGAGTCGTGTTTCAGCTCCTTGACCTCACTATACATTTTAAAGGGCCATTCGCAATGAGCTCCTGCGGAAGGAAAAGCTTGGCTGGCCCTGTATAATTTATAGGTAAATTAACAAGCGTTCTTCTAAGCATTCTAACACATTGAAATATACATTATACGGAGACATCACAACCCTTCACTCTGGAGAAAGTTGTGTTGGCCCTTTGTAATAAATAGTGAAAGCGAGAAAGAATTAAAACCATAACTCTCCTGCCTACGCTCCAGGTAGTGAATAGGCCCCTTAGAGTAACTTAAAGGATACCATCCAGGATAGATATTATCTCTGTTATTCTAGATCTATCTAGAAATAGCAAACAGATTGTGAGCTTGAAAGAACAAGGCGCTATCTTCCCTCTGTACCAGTATGTCTTAATGTATGTAAATGTTATTGGCAATTTTGTATATTATTTGTTTGAATGTTATTGTTTATTTTGTATTTGCAACTTTTACAGTAGTTCTAAGGAACCTGTTGGTGTTCTATTAATAAAATGTAATTCTTTACGATTTATAATAAATAATCCCAGAATTAAGCGAATAATGGCGGTGTTATACAGGGTGGACATATATTTATTTAGTAAATGTGTAACATGATAGACGTCAGTAGAGCAGCGGCACAGGCAGGAGGGAATTGGTCATTATTAAATAGACAACTCCATTCATCCATAACTTAGAAAAGGAAGTGAGTAAAGATAATGAACTGGACTGAAATCTGACTTGTCGCTGGATCTACTAGACTGGAAATGTGCCGGTTAAGTCTAGTGGCAAGAATAACATTCTCCACACTGCAATGCACCACTTATACAATTCTATGCATGTCTTTATTAATTACACATTTACTATAAAAATCTCATACCCACAAAACATGCGATTCATATAGCTGCAGTGGAAGAATTCATCTGATCCCTGTGTACGTATATGCGAATGCATGAATGTAAGTTATAATGATTTATGCATATTTACTGCTGTTTCAACGTGTGTGTGTTACACTGGATGATATATATGTGTACAGAGCCGGCTCTGGCTGGCAGTCTAACTGTTTGTTTTCACATGCTGAGCTGGGTATAATATTCTCGGCTTGAATCTTTATTACCCATCTGGCACAGCCCGTGCGTAGTATCATTCATTCCATTTACACAAACAAATATCAGGGCTGAACATTCTCTGCACAGGGGCTGGGGCCGGCTCACCTTCCGACCTTCGCTAACTGAAAACCAGCTCCACCGTGGGGATCCGAGGTGTGCAAGAGGGAGGAGGGAGAGGGGAGGAAGAGTGAAATAGAAAGAATGAGAGGCATGGAAGGAAGGAGATGTGAGAGTGCTGGTAAAGAAATGGCATAAATTGTAGGGCAGCTGGGCATTCTTATAAGGGCTGATGGGTATGAAAAAATCCAAACTGTTGGTCGTTATAATTACTGTTATCCTGTACAATACATTTATTGCTATTTACTATCCTTTTACAGAATATGGCAAATAGAAAGACTGTGATAATGAAAGCTGTTGAACAAGAAAGTAGAGAGGGTTGCAGGAAGGTAAGACGCTAGACGCCTCATAGGAAAAAGAGGAACATTGGGAAGGAAAGCATTGAGGGATAAGTAAAGGAGACATTCTTCGGAACATTTGTACTGTAGCGTGGAACGTCTTTTCTAGTAAATGAATAACCTTCACACATGGCTTTTAACATGCAGCCAAAATCTGGCCCGTCCATGTAACAAACCTCGCCAACATCTCACAGCAAATTTTGAGGGGAGAAGGTATGATACCATGGAAGGGGAGAATGTGAACGTTCAGGTGACAGAGCGATGATCGGATGTGAATCAGTAATAATAGAAGGTGAAAAGGAAGATAAAAAGGTGAGAGTGCGCAGCGAGAAGAGGTGGGAGGGAAGCCGAGGCCTCTGCCAATGAATGAGCGCAGCTGAGCTTTTCATTTCAGTGTGAGCCCTGCGGTCTGTTTAGAGCAGGTCGATACACTTGTCTGAGGCACAGAATGGATTAGCACATCATTCATGCAGCAGGCGGAAGGCACAGCTTGGGGCGACAGGGACCGAAAAAACTAAATTACAGAATGCGGAGGGGCAGAGGATGCAGGGGGCACATCACATGGGATGGCAGGGGACCAAGGGCTGACGGAGGCCTCTGCGCGTTCTGAGAACGTACTACACGCAGAGAGAGGGCTGACCACTTGAGGATTTCTAGCTGCTATAGCAGACAGTCAATGCTCGTACCAACAGTATAGATATAACACATTCGCTTTAAAGGAGTGAGCATATGCCACGGTTATACTTCACCAGATACTACTGGTTTGGTCACAAGGCTACATCTGTGATGGGGTCACCAAAGCAAAGTGTGTGTGTAACGGCACTATATGCTTTAGATAACGTTTTAACAAGCGCACATTAAACACTCCGTATGGCAGGTAGAAGAATAGGAATACTGGGGAGGACAAATGAGTTAAGTTCATTCCAGTATGGGTGGGTGAAGAGCACCCAATGGCTGGTGGTTGTATCACCAGTGGATCAACACGTTAAAGAGAATGAATAATGAATACTAGTTAGACGGCATGATACCCTAGTAGTTTAATTGTGATCACAGGTTGTTGAAAGCAAATGAATGTACATACATTATTAATGAGCCTTCACTAAAATCATACTGACCCATAATCAGATATCCAGGGGGTCATAAAATAAAAAAAGTGATTCTGGTGCAATGCGTGAAAAATGGTTTTATCACCATAGAAACCAATGCTTGGCTGTTTGCTGATGGGACCATTCCATTGGTTTCTATGGTAATATGACCACTTTCAAACTTTACACCAGAAACATGTATACATTACCCTCTATGTGACAATCGATGGCTGTGAAGAATCATCAAAACCTATTCAAAAGTGCTCATAAACAGAATAAAAAAAAACAAATATACATATTTGTTTGGCACACTTAAGTGCACATGTAAAACAGTGGGCTGATCTAACAGATAATATGTTGGATCTCAGAGCCCTTAAAGAGTTAAGTCCGACTGGCAAATATACCTTTCCGAGTGTGTTTCTGCCACAAATACACATGTCCTGTCCCCTAAGCAACGGAAACACAAGAACCTTGACTCTGAAAGTCAGACCCTGCGCTTAGTGATAAGATCCCCCCCCCGGGATCATTGGCATTATCTCTGTTCAGCACTTGGACAGCTCCCAGCCATCAGCGGCCATACGCCTGATTCCTTCCAGCGAGGAGGGGAGTCTTGCAGCCCCTGAGAAATCAATTTCCTCGCCTGGCCCCCTATTTGCTTTTCAGAACGCCCTTGTTGGACGCGCAGTGAGACATCTGAACGCCGCTCGCTGATAATCCAGGCAGTGAACTGTGCCCTGGGAATTCTCCATCCCTCCTCCAGGATCTCGCAATTTCCTCTCTCCTGCCTCAAATCTCTGTGCATCATTTCTCTTTCCTCTACTTTGCAAATCTGCCCAGTGTTATCGCTATTTCTAAATGATTTTCATTTTTTAAATAAATAAATACAGCCAGCGGAAAGAAAAAAAAACCTTACAGAGCTGCCGCAAACCTGGACCGATGCGTCTGTGATACCATTATGTGTTAATCTGTCTACGTGGTAGCACAGGTCTTTAAGGAATATTTAAATATTCTTGTATTCTATACATTGTGACAAAATTCAAAGAACGGCGTATAGTTCCATCCATAGCAAAGCCTTGGCATGTACTTATTTACATACATGCAGCAAAGCCTATCGTCATAATGAATGACAGTTCTCAGCCCCGACCCCCCCAAAATCCTTCAATCAAGGATACCCCACAAGTCACATACACATTAAATACACCTTTTCAGTGCCTCGTACTACAATGCACAATGATTTCGGGTGGATTAAACACTTAACTCTACTGAGAGTAATGGAGCTACCTACATACCTATAGGGATACACCTGGTGTATTTATATGAATAGGGGACCTGTGCGTCCTTAAATACAGATAAATCAATATAAAAAATCACTGCACTGTGGCGTTGTGGAATTCAAGATGATTTGCTTTTTCACCTTGGCTGGAATGGAAAAGCCGAATTAACCTATATATGCACGGAAGGTCATCCTCGTCACTCCTGTATGCGGCCGGGCTTTGGTGGTCTTCTTCTGCCAATGCCCCAGATATTCCAGATGTGCCATTTCCCTACAATTACTAGGCTTTCTCTGGGCATATGCTCTCCTGGCACAGGATCCCCTGCCCGTGGCAGAGCTCAGGAGCTGGTTCAGTGCCGGCCCGGAGACGGCAGCAATAGTTTAGCAGGCTCCCTGAGCACACACGCTCTGCCATCTGTTCAACAAGGAAAACACACACGTCTCAATTACAGGCAAATGCCAACGCATTGACAGCAGACTCCGGTGCAAGGCACCGAATAGGCTTAACACGGAACATGTTGACATCGTGTGCCTTATTACCCTGAACTAGATCACGGTGCTGGACTCTAATTCAACAGAATCAACAAAATCCTTGCGTTAATCTCCTATCTGTCCCTCCTCATACCTATTATGTGTAACACAATGGGGTACTAAATATGATCCTACTTTAACACCGACTGACCCCGGATCAGTTACCCATCCTCCATGCCATCACCCCCATCTTATGAGTTTGGGCATCACTGGCACACCGAAAAATTAAGCAGCTTGGGAAAGCAAGTCCCCCGGCACAGCTTGAAGACGCGGCTATTTATCTGTGAGTTAGACGTGGAGGGCTGGCTTTACTACCCCTTTGAGCAGAGCCGTTAATGGCTTGGCAGCACATGCGCTAACAACGCTTTGTAACGGAACAATTTAGAAAGATGACATTCCAGCAACCTGACATTCTGTAAATTACTCTCCCACTCTGTGATTCGGGATTCTCAAACTGGAATCCTAAAAGCACTAAACTAGTACAGATTCAATGGATATTCCTGATTTAGTACAGATCTTCACATTGGAAATGACAGCCAGTGATTACAGCAACGCTACAAATGGAGCTGGGAGTGCTGGCAAAAAAAACTGGCAGTAACATATATTATGAATATACATTGACTATATCTATAACGACTAACGAAAAGTCCATTTTTAAAATAATATTTTCATATATATTGTCTATATTGAAATATTGTAACTGTTGTATTGTGTTTATGTTAACATTTGTTTACTAAATGTCAACATTTACTGAGCCTGTATTACCTACAAAAAGACTTTACATAGCAATGAAAAGAAAGCTTTAATGGGATTCCAGAGGGGGCCATAGGGGATCGCTGTAACAGGGGGGGGCTGACAGACTGGGACCCATGATGGTTTTATAGCACTGATTTTATTACATATTTTAATAATGTGCAGCCCACCAGCTCATTGCATATCTAAGAAAATGTGCAGGATCCGTTGGGTTATAGGCTATAGGTTTCCTACAGATTGAGGGCAGAAATATGAATGGATGGGGTTACATCTGGCAAGGCTCTGAGCAGCCTCAGTGAGCAGTAAGCTTAATGCAGACAAAGTCAATGGCTTACATTTTGACGACTATTGACTTGGTTAGTGTGATCCAAGCCCCCGCCACTAAGAGTCCTTCTATAAAACTGCACCCAGCACGGTACCAATTATAGATTTTACCACCAGTAAGGGTAAGTCCTAGTTAGTCAATACTGTCTTGCCTTATAACCTATTATACTGCATGACTGCACTTCATCACTATGCTGGGGAGCACTATTACTCCGTTAAGAGTGTCTTATTACCATAAACAAGATTTACTGCCCTGTTGTACAGCTCTGTGGAATATGTTGGTGCATTATAAATAAAGGACAATAATAATACCAACCGTCTCTTTTATTACCCTGTGCGCCATCAGCCTAATTGACTTCCTTATTACTCTGCTCGCCATCTGCATGTCAGACTAGCTCATTACCATTGTCACCCTACTGTACAGTCTAATTACCATGTGCATTACCGCACTACTCGGGTATTAACCTGCCATGGACGAGGCTGAGGTCATTCGCCGAGAATCACTAGACCTGATGAAAAATAAAAGAAATTATCCCTGACGTCTTGATTACCCTGCTGGATTGTGCTTTTGTCCAGTTACCCTCACTGCTGGACTATCTGTTAATTTGGGGCACTTTTCCCAAATTGGAATGACTTATATTCCTGCGTGCTGCCACCTGCTGGACACGTTTTATCCCCAAATCTGTAGAGAAAGCATGTAGAGACGGCATCTCAGATTAGATAGATTTCACTACAACCATTAATAAACAGAGCAAATTATCAATGACTTTAAAGGTACATGAATCCTGGCTCAGTTTTATTACATTAATAACTCAATCTAACTCCTCCTCAACTTCTGAATGGTACGTGGCTCCCTTCCTTAAAGGAATATCATATGTACTAAAGGATTTTTCAGCCCATGAGTGTCCAAAGAGCATCTCAATACAGCTACTTTCGTATTCTGTTTTAAAGGAGAATGAAAAACAGGACTTCATTAGCATTGCCATAAAGCGTTGGCCTAGTGTGGTGTTTCAGCAAAGAATGTCACCCAAAATGTCACATGACAATGATAGCTTTATATCAGAACAAACTTAAATGAAATCACTTTACTGTAAATAGCGCTTTATTAAAGGCTTGTATTCAAATATTTGAATTTCCACGCAGATTTATGGTGAGGATTAATAATGTTGCTTCCTAATAACCCCTGGTCATTCCTCACCTTGAATTCAAAGAACTATTTCTTGTTTCATATAGAAGAATATGTTATGTAATCGGAGTGTCCGGGGACAAGCAGGGGAATGAATAAAGGGAATGGAGAATTTCATTATAAGGGAGCATTGGACGAAGTGGGCTTGTTTACATTGAACATTTGTGTATGCAAGCAAATGATTACCTGAGATAGATATACTGGAGGTCAGAGAACGAAACTCACTGGAAAACGTATTATCCCTTGAGGCAAATGAAAGGAAATGCATTTTATACAGCAAGGGCATTAAATATGTAGCGTTCTTGATTACGGGAGGGGGTATTAAGAAATATGAGAAATGACCCGAGAACCTGGATATGTGGCGAGGAAATGCTAATTTAAAGGGACAGTGAGTGCAACTACACAAATAGTAGTCTTGTGTTGCAATGTTGAGTTTACGTTCATTTAATTGTACTGTAAGGATCGGAAAATAATAAATTCTACAATATAAGCCAAGCATAAATACGCACAGAATAACGTCGGGATATCATTATAATTTCCCTTAAAATGCAGTTTTCAATATCGATTATACGTTTACTTGGACCAAAAGATAGCAATAAAGAAAACATCATATTAGACCAATAAATAGTAACTCTCATATGACAGGTTCTTACACATATAAATACAGACACATGATATATGCTGTCTCTTATGTCTATTCACCAGACTGTTACCGTCTGCTTTTTACACTATTGGACTCTCTCTCCATCTGCTCGCTGTCATGCTATAGAACTGTCTTACTGACTGCTCGCTGTCATGCTATTGGATGTCTTACTGACTGCTCGCTGTCATGCTATTGGATGTCTTACTGACTGCTCGCTGTCATGCTATAGAACTGTTTTACTGACTGCTCGCTGTCATGCTATAGAACTGTCTTACTGACTGCTCTCTGTCATGCTATTGGATGTCTTACTAACTGCTCGCTGTCATGCTATTGGATGTCTTACTAACTGCTCGCTGTCATGCTATTGGATGTCTTACTGACTGCTCGCTGTCATGCTATAGAACTGTTTTACTGACTGCTCGCTGTCATGCTATAGAACTGTTTTACTGACTGCTCGCTGTCATGCTATAGAACTGTCTTACTGACTGCTCGCTGTCATGCTATTGGATGTCTTACTAACTGCTCGCTGTCATGCTATTGGATGTCTTACTGACTGCTCGCTGTCATGCTATTGGATGTCTTACTGACTGCTCGCTGTCATGTTATAGAACTGTCTTACCGCCTGCTTGCTGTCATGCTATTGGACTGTCTTACTGACTGCTCGCTGTCATGCTATTGGATGTCTTACTGTCCGCTTGCTGTCATGCTATAGGACTGTTTTACTGACTGCTCGCTGTCATGCTATTGGATGTCTTACTGTCCGCTTGCTGTCATGCTATAGGACTGTCTTACTGACTGCTCGCTGTCATGCTATTGGATGTCTTACTGTCCGCTTGCTGTCATGCTATAGGACTGTCTTACTGACTGCTCGCTGTCATGCTATTGGACTGTCTTATTGACTGCTCAGTGTCATGCTATTGGACTGTCTTACTGTCTGCTTGCTGTCATGCTATAGAACTGTCTTACTGACTGCTCACTGTCATGCTATTAGACTGTCTTACTGACTGCTCGCTGTCATGCTATTGGACTACATTACCATCTGCTTGCTGTCATGCCATTGGATGTCTTACTGTCTACTCGACTGCTTGCTGTCATGCCACTGGATGTCTTACTGCCTGCTCGGCTGCTTGCTGTCATCCTATTAGACTGTCTTTCTGACTACTCACTGTCATGCCATTGGATGTCTTACTGTCTGCTTGGCTGCTTGCTGTCAAACTACTTGGCTGTCACACACCATTACTACTATCACACTACTGGACTGTTATTTTATATAGAACAGAAATGGCAATTTCTACTCTGTGGTGGGAAGGATGGGGCGCAATATATCTGCAATGTAAATGACTGAAGTTGAGTAATGACTGAAGTTGAGTATGCTTTTAGATTATCCGATTGTTAGCTGTGCCTCCCGGGTCACTGCTTTATAAATTGTGCTTGGTAGGATACAAATGGTGCCTCAGTGTGTGAGGAACATTAGGATGCACCGCAGGTGTGTCTCTGCCGGACCTTATTTAATGGAATAGGTGAACAGACAGCAGTGACTGTGTCAGGTCCCACAGCGCACAGCCTTGCCAGGAAAAGCCGATAATGGGACACTCGGGACAGCCGCCTAACGCAGAGCTGGCCTGCCCAGGTCATCACCAGCAGAGACCTGGAGCCCATAGGGAGAAGAAAAAGTCTATACGTAACGCTGGTCAATGCCCACAAAACAACCCCTTCACTGCCAGCTGCTGCGTAACAGTCATACACGTACACAGACAGTAAACAAAGGGCAGAACACAAAGGGATGAGTGTGCAGTGTGTGTTTTAGTGAACAAGGGCTGTGTCTGCAAGTATCCGTGGTACAGTTAAGTAACTTGTGGCCCTGACAGCTATGGTTGTGCTATTATTTCCACAGCTGGAGGGCCACATGAACTCAAGCCTGGTCCACATTTGGAGGAATAAGGTGTATCAGCCCCTATCAGCGTAAATGGGTACATATCATAGACCTGAAGATGGTAAATACATGGGTCAGTTCATACCGTACATTCTTAGGGTTAGATTATTATGGCAGAAATCATTCACGGGAAGCAACAAGAAAAGATCTATGTTGTGTTTTTTCATTTTTTACATTGATTAGTGTGTTAAATGCCGAGTATAAAAACCACGTCAAAATATATGTCGGAAAGTAAGACAGAAAAGCAAGACAAAGGACGGTTTAGGAACATATAAACAGAAGGAAACAGACCGTGGTTTAAAGGGATTCTATAAACAACCTTCCTTTGCCTGCTGTGTGGTCCTTTATTAAAGTGACCATTGAGATGGACTGCTGTCTGAAAATGTTAACTTACCTTCATGAATGAGACTCTCATTGTTTGAAATAGGACTTTTTATCCATGTGCTAGGAAAAGGTGGGTTGGTTTTAATACCCCTTTAAACCTGTTTCGGCACTATGTGAATACGCATTCCTGTGAGTTCCAGGGTGATAAGTTTCCATCTGGGTATTAGTATTAGGTGACAGATGAGGGGCACTCACCTGAGACAAGCCAAGGTAGATGGACACAGTCTCCGAAATGTACAAAAATTTTCCTTCTTGGTTTAGTGCAAATACAAATCCGTCCAGAGACTGCAGGGAAAAGAACAAGAGACAGTCACAAACGGAGAGGAAGGGAGGAAAGACAGAGTCACAAGGAAAGGAACATGCAGTCACAAGAACGGACACATGCCAGACATTATGAGAAGGACGAGCAGTCACAGAACGGGACGGACAGACTATAGGACGATTAACAGATAGCAGAAGAGACCTTTACAGAAACAGACGCGTTCAATAAACAGACAGCCACATAAAAAAAGTAAGACATGACAAGTAAGGAGAGAGACTCAGTGAGCAGGACAGACTGCCACCATAATCTGGCAGGTAGACATCGTCTCGTTCTGCTTAACGAGGCCATTTCTCATAGATCAAGACCTTCACGTCTACAGTTCAGTGGACACAGAAAACAAAAACATTTGTATCTAGGAATAAAATTCGTTAAAATTCCGCCGCTTTGCTTGTTTTCAGCTACTGCCCCGTATGACTAGAATATACCCTTCTAGCCACGTTAAGGAGGAATGACAGAACAGTGAGTGATTGAAAACAGATTAAATTGTCACCGGCCTTGGAGACGTTAGAGACTATTTGCAGTCAGCTCCAATAACGAGCAGCAAAGAGATCAGAGATACGTATGTAGACCCAATGCACCAAAAACACATATCAGGAGGAGATCCAGAGAGTCCGAGAGAGAGGACGTGAACACAAGAGAGAGTCCGACGTTATATTAACATTATCCAATCACATTCATTTAAACAGCAAGCATTATACATCCCTCAGGATTAAAGGAGAAGTCCCATGGAGACACATTGTTTCTCCTTGCTGCTGTTTCCAGGAATGTAGGTTAGAATTGATGGAATTTTGGATTTATTTTGTTCCAATAAACTTCCTTCAGCTTCAGACCTGGAGGTTGTCATTGTTGCCTTCCCACACTGAGCTGATTCTTTATGACAATGCATATGTTAAATTCTGCTTGTGCAATGAAATCCTTTCCTCTATAGTTCTTCATTAGTCAGTGTCAGGCTGTGTGATTTAGACTGTGTCATTCTATTGCTTGGCAGTATGATAGGGACTCAGGGTGTTTGTCCAGTAGATTGGGCTTAACACAGCTAGAACAGATAGAATGGTTAACATACCTGCTCAGTAAACTTACTGGAATGGAAATCGCTATCCAAATCATACGCCCATTGTATATTACCACAGTCGCGTTACAAGCCAGTAATGAATATAGGAGGTAATGCACAAGATTGGGTACAGATGGGGCACAACTATTAAAAACAACATCTTATTACGGCTCAGAGAGGAGATGTTATATGGAGGTCTATACTGACAGATCACGTATGTAGACAACATCTTGCAATGTCAGAAGGAAGCTGGAAGAATGTGAAGTGTACTGCCAGGCAATAATAGTCAGATAATAGCTCACATTGGCAGGCTAAAACTAAAAACATATATAGAATAATGTGTTTGGGTAGTGATAGAAGAGCCAGATATACAACAGTTGGCACTGGCAGTGATATAGTACATACACAAAGAATAGCAGGGACTGACAGTGCTACTAGAGGCAGACAGAGAGCAGCTGGCACTGGCAGTGATACAGTGCCAGCTGCTACAGGAGGTAGATAGAGAATAGCTGGCACTGGCAGTGATACAGGGGGCAGATAGAGAACGTATGGCACTGGCAGTGATACAGGGGGCAGATAGAGAATAGCTGGCACTGGCAGTGATACAGGGCGCAGATAGAGAACATATGGCACTGGCAGTGATACAGGGGGCAGATAGAGAATAGCTGGCACTGGTAGTGATACAGGGGGCAGATAGAGAATAGCTGGCACTGGCAGTGATACAGGAGGCAGATAGAGAATAGCTGGCGCTGGCAGTGATACAGAAGGCAGATAGAGAATAGCTGGCACTGGCAGTGATACAGGGGGCAGATAGAGAATAGCTGGCACTGGTAGTGATACAGGGGGCAGATAGAGAATAGCTGGCACTGGCAGTGATACAGTGGGCAGATAGAGAACGTATGGCACTGGCAGTGATACAGGAGGCAGATAGAGAATAGCTGGCACTGGCAGTGATACAGGGGGCAGATAGAGAATAGCTGGCACTGGTAGTGATACATGGGGCAGATAGAGAATAGCTGGCACTGGTAGTAATATAGGAGGCAGAGAATAGCTGGCACTGGCAGTGATACAGGGGGCAGATAGAGAATAGCTGGCACTGGTAGTGATACAGGGGGCAGATAGAGAATAGCTGGCACTGGTAGTGATACAGGGGGCAGATAGAGAATAGCTGGCACTGGCAGTGATACAGGGGGCAGATAGAGAATAGCTGGCACTGGTAGTGATACAGGGGGCAGATAGAGAATAGCTGGCACTGGTAGTGATACAGTGGGCAGATAGAGAACGTATGGCACTGGCAGTGATACAGGAGGCAGATAGAGAATAGCTGGCACTGGTAGTGATATAGGAGGCAGAGAATAGCTGGCACTGGCAGAGGGGAATTGGAGGTAGAGAGAGCTGGAGGGAGGTAACGTTGAAATAAGGCAGACAGAGGGAGGGAGGACAGGCCTCTCTCCTCAGGTTATGAATGAATGAGCACTGTTGTTTTTTCATCTCAGTGTGCAAGGATTTAATTAAGTGATAACAGTCACCTTGGGTGGCTGTACTGACCAGTAATGTTTAGGTAAGCGGGAGGCAGGAGGAGAGGCAGCCTCAATCTATCTGCAAACAAGAAGAAGGGGTCAGCGTTGAGGGGGAGGAGGGGGCAGAGAGCTATTTGGCATTTTTTTCTGCTGATAAACATCAGAAGACAAAAAGGAAAAACAGAATATTACAATAAAATGTTGTTGCTCGGGGTAAAAAAATAAGTAACGCAAAGCTGCTCGAAATGCAAAAACAAAATGCTCTAGTATAGCCTCGTTAGGACCAGTTCTATCCCTGCTCTATGTGTAGGCTGCCTCCTACACAACTCAATTTTATATTAATGGCTGTATTGTTGCATTACCTTAATTCTTTCCAGGTGCGAAAGATGCCATGTGAAGGAGTGACCCGCTACATGTCACAGTGCCTATAGTTCTCCATTGACGTGGACCCTATACATCTCCACGTAAAGGAGAACCAGCAGCGTGGCTCTCCGAGGCAGCCAACGCTCTTTCCGATTTGTGACATTCACAACCCCACGGAAAATTCAGCTGCAATAACTAAAAGTCTCCTACAAGTCACAGCGATTTCCCAATTTATGGATGTGGCTTCCCAACGTGTGAACGTCGGCGTCTTCCATTTATCCTCAAGCTGAACCCATCCTCTCCTTACAAAAACACTAAAATGCAATGATCGGGTCGGACCACCCCAAACACCGGGCAGCATTGACTTCTACGCATGCTTTTGCCATAATCCTTAACACGGTTATCTATCCGCCTCCATCCCATGAAATACACCCGTGTACTGGTGCTCTAGGGGGGTGAGGAGTCGAATAGGATGGGGGGGAGTGATAAGGGCAGCTCAAAAGAAGGGGGGCACCGAGCTCCGGAGAGAATCCACTCTGGATCTGGCCGATGTGCAGTAATTATGCTAATTGCATGAATGCCCTTGCTCGTTTTTTTTTTTTTTTTGCAGAACAGCTGAAGATAAATAAAGGGAAATTGCCCCACACACGGCACGGCGCGGGAGGAATGCTAAACAGCTCTGTTTGTTGTCTGATTATAGGTCTGTTTACACTAAATTCCAGAGGTAATTGCCGATTTTGATTGCACGCTTATTTGTGCGCCTGTACAGCCGGGGGACACTGGGGTTTGTCTGCCTTTATAATTAAACCATTTTGTGGCACGGGTGGAGAACGAGGCGATGCTTGCATGCGACTGCGACGAGTTCAGGACAAATAAGATGGTTATCTGTAATGCAAAGTGGTGGATGCACACAGCAGACTCCAGGTGGCAGCCACCGAAAAACAATGCATCCTGGGACACTAGTGGTGTCGAATCTGCCATTTACTTGCAATCAATGATAACTTAATATAGGCTCATACAGAACAAGATGTAAGCCATTTACGGCCTCTTGGCTGCCTGTCATACAGTGGTGCACCTCCCAAATGTCCCTTCTCAGAAGGGACAGTCCCTCCAAATCACTCTGCCGATGATGAATGCCTTATCTAGCTAACTAAAAACAAGTTATAAGATAACAAATATCGGTAAAACAGAAGAGGTTAGCAACATAGATCCCCATTACCTCTAACATTGACTGTTGTTGTAGCAACGTTCTTCTGCTATATAGAATAAATAGAATATTCTTAGGGTATATTAATAAAATATATTAATAAAAGCTAAGCTTGGTGTATTTAGTATTGAGGATTTCTTGGTGGTTAGTCCTCAAAGTCCCATCCCGGCCATTTCTAAGCACACCCCAGATGAAGTGGCTTCACTCGACACCCGAAATGATGGCAAGCATGACAGGTAAATGGGGTAGTTGACCTCAAGAGCTCCTTTTCCCCCAACTTTGCTCACAGAAGGTGCTTTTTAAAATGTAATTTGTGAGTTTAACCATTGATTAGAGAATTCCACTCGGCAGAAAGGTGCTGTCGATCTTCCTGTGAGTGAAGCGTTAAATAGCAGTTGTTTCATTGTTTCCCATCATTAGCTAGTTATTATCTTACTCTGACATGCAGTGTCTCTCTATTGTATTGCAGTGCAGCTAAGAAGGGGTTACAGCCTTGGCTGTGTATGGAGGTGAATGAGGAGATACAGATCACACAGATTCAGTACTTAGTGGCCCAGAGAGGCATTTGTCTGCTCTGTGAGCTGCTCTTGACACATCCTCCAACGGAGGAGCCGAGTACTCTTTGTCTTGGGTTTGATGCAGGTTAAGTGGCCCATACATCTCTCTGGAATCTCAAAAGCACCTTGAAGGCTAACGGCGGCAGAGCACACCGCGCAGCCTCGCTGATAGGATCTCCGGCAATTTCCCTTCTTCCACCACGCTAATCACTTGTCTCTTTTACTCTGGCTCGGGTTGCTCCGTCGTTTTAAGCTTTTAGTCGAGTTTTACATCGTGTTCTGCTACAATGATGTACGGAGACTGTCACGGCCGCAGCTGGTGCTAGACGCGGGGATGCCGAGGCGCGAGGCACCTGTGGCTTTCTCTGTCTATGCATAGCAATAATGTCACAGAAGCGATCAGTAGCCAACTGTACCTGCAAGTACCTGGCGGAAAAGCCTTATGGTGCACCCCATAATAGAAATGCCCCAAGGCTCTAACACTATACAGATCAGTGGCTTAATTAGTTCCTGGCACAGCATGGTCATAGTAACATAGTCCACAACCATCTTGTCTGCCCATTTTTCCTGATGTGAGACTCAGGTCTTAATCAGTCCTTGATCTTGTCTTAGATTCAGGTTACCTTTATTCCAATCGCATGCATGTTTATGTTCCCTTTCTGTATTAACCTCCACCACTTCTGATGGGAGGCTGTTCCATTTATCTACCACGTGAAAGGTTGTCCTTACGGGTTCTATCATGACGCATTCTGCTTTCATCTCATCACCTTGTAGACAAAAATTGAAATGTATTTCTACTCCACTAGAGAAATTGCTTTTTATTTTTTACAAAGACTCAGGAAGGGATGGTGGTGACTGCTGCGTGTAGGAAGGTATATGGGGCCACTGATCGTCTGTGCATAAAGGTCACAGAGCAGCTATCCAGCTGGATTAGACTGGAGGCAAAAGGTCAGACAAGAGTTGAGAGATGATGGAATTACCAAAGCCTGCAATTGAACCATAAGTAGAGAGGGGTGGGACTGTGAAGGATGAGGAGTAGAATAAATTCATATGCGCCATCGCTATGTCCTTAGAGTGAATCGAGGTAGACTCGGAAATCTCTCTTTCAAAAGATTGCTGCTTGTACGTTTTATCCTATAAAGCAGAATTCCGTGGTTGTTCTGCACAGTGCTGTCTACCTGGCATGATGGCTGGTTCCTCAAAAGACAACCCTGATGGTCTCCATCCTAGGCCCTTGTCTACCACAGCCTAGAAGATCAGCAACACGGTTGAGAACCAAAAAAGATCAAAATGTATACTGGAATTTACTCTCCGTATAGCCGAGTCCAAGTGATATACTGGAGAACATATTCTTGTTCTGTTACCCTACGGAGTGTTTTTAGAATCTTGTTACATGGAGAAGATTGGGAGTGGTGAGGGTATGTATGAAGGGAAAACAACATGAGAATGCAATCACCACTAAAGCCGCAGAATAATTAGAAGATATTATATATTATAAGTTATTGGTGTCGGTGTATTGGTACGTGTAGGATGATGATACTTGGTGGTGCGTTTCCACAACCAGCAGGCAATCAATGTGTTAAAGCCACCTTGCCTGCCACTACCCAGGTCTCGTCAAACCTTCTTCTCTCCCAGGCCATTCTGAAAAGAAAAGCCATTTCCCTGATTAAAGTGTGAGCCGGCGAGAAGATGCTATTTCTTTCTAAAAGAATCTGACTGGAGCTCAGAGTTTCAGCGATCGAGAAAATCAATGAGAAACAGATTAATGTGAATGCAGACGAGGGGCCAGAGAGCGGCTGCAGAGCATGGTCTGAGAACCATATGTTAAACCTCAAATCACCAGACGTGTTCTCTGGACAAAGTACACGAACACAAAGCAAACGATGCACAGTCTATGCAAACTCTCTGCAAACTCTCCCGTACCTTACGACCTTAAATTAGAGGAACCCCACCGCTAGGTTAGATGTTTTAATCACAGCGTTGGTAACGTTCAGAGCAAAAAGTGGGGGTTCTGTAAAATAAATTCTGCCCTAGAATTTTACTGAAAGAGACCATTTGCAGACATGGCTCATGTACATATTTCCAACTCGACAATGTCTTCGTCGATGGGTGGGAATATGCAAGTAAGGACACTCAGGTTTATCATTCGCTTCTTGGCTCACCCTGCTGTTTTTAGCATAACCTTTGAGCGTCGAGGAGGAGATATGCCAGAAGATCCCATCCATCGATACTCTGTGTAGGAATTGTGTATGATGTGTCTATAAATGAGTTATAGATATCATTGGCGGGGGGGTTTACAAGACGCGGTAGAGTTTTGCATGGAGCCATCAGATCTGCACCAGATACCGTAACGGAGCTCTCTGTATTCGGCGTTCCCTGCCCCCGCCTTTCTATGTTTCCTGACATCGGTTTATCAAAGCGCTTTGCTCTTTGCCTCCCAGCATGCACCGGTTTGTGATTAAGGGATTAATCACGCTGCGTTTTGTGAGGTGTCTGTTATGACATTTCTGTCCCTTTGCCTATCTTTTTGATCACTGCTTTTGCCAATGAAAAAGACATCCTTGTCACACTGGGCTGAAGATGAAACTACGCCTTCTTGGCGAGCGTCAGACACAACACTTCTTATGCTGCGTTCTCTAAGATCATCGGGATGTTAATTGAGATGATCACCTTTACAGCGAAACAACTCCTGCCTCCATAAACCCCAATGACTGCAGCGATGGCCTACAACACGTCTCCGTCCCCCCGCCGTCCCTGGCGCTCAAAGGTTCCATGCCAAGCGTAGATGCGCACTTGATATATTTGTTTAAAGATCGTTTTCTCTGGAGCAATTATAAGTAAACGCACCTTTAAATGGCACCCAGCAGGTAGAGTCAAAGCCTTGAAATAACCACGCAAGGCATCAAGTAATTGCATTAGAGGGTGAGGTGATAATTACACAGAGTTGAATAATTCATTATTTAGGCTATTTGTAATGCATGCTAATCTGCTGTCATTAGCCGCAGCCAGGAGCGCTGCATGTGGGAGGTGTGCGCGCACGATTTGAACCCCACTTGGCGGGGAGGAGAGGGGCGACACGGATCTGTATAATTTCCGGAGTCTGCCAAAGGTGTATGATCGGTATATGTACTTAGAGGAGGCAAGCTGCTTTCTCAGCAGGGTGACAAAGTGATACAACGAAGAAGTGACACCGTACCTATCGAGACTCTCTCGGACTGCTGAGATACAGCATGACCATAAGGCCATTATGTGAGGCAAGAGAGACCTGGAATATGTTAAGACACAATAGCATGTGGCTAAAGAAAGTACTGTCTCGTCAGCTGAAAGGAGCTCGTAGTACACTTTTTATGTTATCTTTTAATTTGTATTTCTCTTGCTTCTTGCAACATGCACTTCGCAGTTATGACGTATACTATTTTTGCTGGATTATGAAATGATGCTGATTATAAGACGACCCCTCAAAAACCGTGACTCTTAATGAACGGAAAAAAAGAAAAGGTACGTGAATAAGGCAACCCCATTGGATGCAGAATAAAAACCACTTTTGCTTTCATTGCTCTCATATTCTCACTAACTCTCACAATGTCTCCGCCGACCGCTTCCGTGTCCCTGTCTCCTTTTCCGCAGCTCTGTTTCTTCTCTTGCCTCTTCTTGTTCACCGGCCTTCTTTCTTCGTCCGCTTCTTCCTAGTATCAGTTCTGTTATCTAGGTACTTCTACAAAAGGGCGAAGCCTCTGCGCACACCCTCTCACCTTATTTGTGAAATAAGCAGAGCCTGTTCCTGTGGTGCGCACTGTGGATAACCCGTAACTGGATAACAGAGCTGGTACCAGGGAGAAGTGGATGAATAAAGAAGACAGAAGAAAGAAGACAGGAGAAGAAAGGAGAACAAGGAGATGCAAGAGGAGAAGTGGAGCCGTGGAAAAGGAGACAGGAAAAAGGAAGCGGAGGGCGGAGAACTTAGGGAGACATTGACAAAGAGGTTGAGAGAGCAAGAGAGATTAAAAGAATATGAGAGAGAGTGAGAATGTGAGAGCGCGCGAGTGAGGGACAAGGCCCAAGGCTTAGCCGGTTGTGGGGGGCTGCTGCAGATCTGAGGTCTGACTAAAAGACGACTTTTATTATAAGGCAAGTTCCTTTTTTCAGATGATTTTTTCTGAAAAAATCTTTCCATATATACGAGCAAATAACACATGTAAAACAAAATCCACTCTTTCACAGTCCCATAATGTCTTGAAGCAAAATTGTATCCAAGGGTTTCCACTTCCTATGGTATGATGAAAATCTATAAATTACACAGACAATATAATGGAAGGATGGTCACCGTTGATCCATTTTAAGTGACTCTTTCCAATAAAGTGTAAAACCAAGAACATTATGCTTCCGTTTGGCTGAAAACTATACTCTAACGGTGAATGAATTAAATATAATTTAAATATTAAGTCCAATAATGCGTATGTCTCTAATCACAGGTAAAAAATGCACCATAATCTAATTAAAAAATCATGTTAATTTTAAGGCACCGCCCCTACATGCTCCCTGGTGATATTCTGTAATCAGCTGAGTTTCCAGATCAAAAACGGAATATAAAATATTTGAAGCCAGACGAACATAGCTGCTACTAGACCAACGGAAATTAGACTTTCTATGGGAGTACGAAACTTTTTTCTTTTAATTTTGAACGTGCCTCTTTTTATGGTGCGAAGCCATAAAGCAGTCCTAGCAGGAGAACCTTCATAATGTATGATGGAGCGTTGAATGAACTCGCCCGTAAACTCCTATTTTAGTGAATAACGAAATTGTGCAGATGTAGAAAACATTTACATCTATCTGGAACAGAAAAAGGTCACATACTAGTCTTGGGCCACCTGACACAGATGTTGCAGATTCCCACGAGCGTTGGGATATTAGGATTCTGTGTGAAGTCGCGGGATTTGTCTTCATTCTGTCTGACTGTCCTCGTGTGTTATTATTAGGGGCTGTCAAAGAGCTGCGTGGGGGAGAAAAAATGGCCTCACTTGGCTGTGAAGTTGAATGCAACCAGGCACTTCCATACATTAACCCTGTGCTGCCGGAGGAGGGCACCGCATACAACGCAGCCTTTGCTTACATGCTCCGCTAACAATAGAAAGATACAGACCACAGCTCATCAAGTAATCATTGACCAACGTTGTTTTCTACATGCAACTATTTATTAAATATAAGAATCATTTTTCAAAGCAATGATATTATTAATAGTGAAAGGGTCATAGAAAGAGTCCAGTATAGTAGGGTGACCTCTATGTCCAACCCTCTCAATAGATATACTAGTAATTAGTAAAAAGTCTTCTATTGAGACAGGTCTAAAATATTAACAATTACAATTAAGAGATGGATACTGAGGGTGGGTATGTTACCAAAAGGCAAATATATATGGCTAGTTAAAATAACATTGAGAAGAGCTCAACTGGAAGTTGGACGCATTTGTGCGTGAGGAGAAAGTGAGAACGTTTCCATGCTTTATATTGAGAATCACAGAACAGAATAATATATTAAGCATGTGCCTAATTTCAAGGGCACAGCCTGAAAGAGAAAGCCATTTTTTTGTATAAAAAAGAACTTCTGTCCTACTTCACAGCTTAAATTATTTCCAGCTCCTCTCCAGTCAGGGTCAATGATGGACAACAAGTAGGATAAGTTGGTGTATAATGACCTCCAAAACACTGTCTGGCTCTTCTATGGGTTACATGCAAAAAAATAGCCGAGCCAAAGTTAGTTTCAGCCAAGTCTTCGTTGGCTTACCCAGGACTACAAAATACTATGGGGGTGTTTGGTTATGTGGAAATTGACAGCAATCCAAGTGTCCATTGGCCACTCTGGCCATAACCTCACAAGCCGCGGACTAAAGTAGTAGCCTATATCCTGTGATAGCAGAGTAGGGCGAAGCCTCGGAATAAAATTATTACCACTTCACCAAAACGCTATCCTCCAGAGTGGGGTTGACCATAAGGAAACCTTTGCTAAGTCAAAAGATAAGACCGCTGACTGTGGCACAAAAATTTGCCAACCTTAAACCAAAAATAGTAGGGCTGAGAGCAACTCCTAAACAAGATGAGGGATGATGATCAGAAATTACAAGTTGCCCTAGACTGAGTCGATCAGAAATTAAATTTCGTATAAATTTGTGGATCCTTAATGTAACATTAATTTGTAAAGTGCACACATATGCTCCAGCAAAGCGCTTGGGCCAGCCATTAAGCAGTCAGTAACACAATAAGGCATCTGCATTCTAGACTTTTATGCACTAAATGCGGGTTCTCTTCTCACGTAAGAGAATGTATGCATCATTAGTAACATGTTACACCATGAGATGCCCTCCTTGGATTTTCTTCAACCATAAAAATGTGAACACACCTGCTTTACTCTTACATTACATAAGACATTTATAACCCCATCTTATCTCAGCAATCAATCTTCCACATGCTACTTTGAGCAGAACAATTACGTCATTGGTAAAACAGCTTTCTGACCGCACAAGTGGAGATAAGCGAACCTCTAAGCACATCAGATTCCCTGTCGTTCGGCAAACACATTTGTGTTAGATAAGGGCAGGTTGGTTGTCAATGTATCTATCTCCCCAAACTCCGGTAGAGCCGGTTTTAGTAGGTAAGCTGCATAAGAAAGAGGTTATGACCATCCAGTGTATTGTCTGTACTAAACATACCTCACTGGATTTCTACCTAAACAAAACCAGCTAATATGGGCCACGGGCTAATACCATGATGACCGCAGTACTGCATTCGCAGTCAGAAACCACGAGAGACCTCGGCAAGTTTCTCTTTTAAGAAGGGCTTGATAACGAACATCTTACAAACCATTAGGCTATAAATTACAAATTTTAAAATTCATCTCCAAATTTCAGGAATTATCTCTCTCTGACTGTGGTTTGACATCAAAGCTTCATTATCTGACCCGGTCACTGATCAACATGTTCATATGTTCTTTGTCACAAGATACCTGAATAGATTATTGACCTGAATAGATTATATTGACTATAGATGGGTTCTGTTGAGAAGAATTTGTGGACAAGGTTGACTTGTTTCCTTAAAAGGATGAGCCTTGTGGAAATATTGAACAAAGTCTAAAAAAAAATAGAAGATGGCATAGCTATCCCACGAAGCTGACGATCTGATTGAGCTGACCAGTTTTACTCTTGACTTAAAAACCTAATGTCCCACCAAGTTATGAGTTATCTGGTGTCTGGGCTGCTCTTATAATTCACACAGCTATCCCAGCCTCCTTGTCTGCATCTTTAATTCTCCTTATATTCCACACACCCCTCCTTCTTTACACAAACACCGCCATGCTAATGTGGCTGGGCTGACAGACAGGATGCTCTGCGCGCTGAATATCATTTAGATAATTAAAAATGACAGCTGAATATCACCCGCCGTCGACCTCTGGACCCTCCTCCCTCTCCCTTCTCCCCACCTCGGGAGGCCAGAGCCTGACTGATTGCTGTCAGTCAGGAGCCGGGTGTTGGTGGAAGGAGGGGAGAGGACGTCCGCTAGCCATGAACTCTGACCCTTTTTGTGGATTTGAAATAGATAATAACCTTAAAATGCTATTAGACTTTAAAAGCAGGCAGGGTGTATGTGTGCAGGTCCCCCCGCTCCTCCCCGGGGGGATCACTCCTCTCACCTCCCCTCTCTTGCTCATTCACAGGTGAAGGGGGCCGCTGACTTGAACACTTGGAGGAGTATACTGGGCTAATTTCATGAGTATTTATTTTGTCTGGGATATGTAACCCTTTCTCGACAGGACATGCTAGTTCTGGGCAGCTGAAGAAGATCACAACATGGTGGAATTTGTCCAATTTTAACTCGGTGATACAGCGACAGAATGAAACATATTGTACCATGACGATGGCGTAACACAACTGCTGTAATGAATTTGTAACAATTTAACACAATCTAATTGGACGAGTAGCAATATCACGGTAATTATGCAGTAAATTAGAAAGCACATCCATGGCATGCAGATCTGCGGAGGAATGTTCTGCATGCCGGCTGTGTAAGAGTTAAAGACAAGTCTCCGGGGACATTTTTGGGTTTGGGTACAGAGCCCAAGATAAACCTTTTCTCTTGTCGATGGTGCAATGTTCGCCATTTGGAATTTGCTGAACTGATAGGTAGTGGGTATGTCACAAATGGACTTGCCTGTGCCCAGTCAATGTGATATCAACGATGGATTATTATTCATATAATTTATAAAGCGCAAAGATATTCCGCAGAGCTTTAAAATGGGATTATCAAAAATGGAAGATTCTATGTAAACATCAGACCAGCAGTATGCCCAGACATTATTCCAGAACCTCAAATATTTATCAAGCAAGATACTCGGTATGCAGTTTACTATTTAATCTGAATCGTCCTAAAAATATTATGGTAGTGCTAACTATAAAGAGCATGTAGGAAATGATGAGGACATGGATGAGATAGGTAGGGTTTAAGTGACTCAACAGCTATTGTTAAATCACTTTTCTTTTCTGGCTACACCCCCCAAAACATTTGGTCTTCATGTGCACTGAAAAAATGGGTCAGCTGTTGGTGAAGATGCCATAGGTTGGGTTAGCTGTTGGTGAAGATACCATTGATTAGGTTAGCTGTTGGTGAAGATGCCATAGGTTGGGTTAGCTGTTGGTGAAGATGCCATTGATTAGGTTAGCTGTTGGTGAAGATGTCATTGATTAGGTTAGCTGTTGGTGAAGAGACTGCTGGTTGGGTCAGCTGACGGTGAAAATGTCATTTGTTGGGTTAGCTGTCAGTGAAGTTGTCATTGGACAGTTGTCAGTGAAGGTGGCACCAGTTGGGGTTAGCTGTCAGTGAGGGCACGACCGGTTGGGTTAGCCGTAAGTGAAAGTGCCACCAGTTAGGTCTGCTGTGAAGGAGGGGATTCCCTGCTCGAAGCTTTCAGTCAGTGAAGGCACAATGGAACACAGTGTTACACGGCAGTTCCTCGGTAATGAAACAGTCGTCTGGCAACATAGTGGCTTGTGGTACTCTTGAGAGCACAGAAGTCAGCTGGCTGTAATTGTGTAATCTTTGCACAGTGGGCAAGCACCAAAGGCAAGACATCAGGGTGAAAGAGCTAACTTTAGATATTATGGCATAAAAAAAATCACTGCTAGACACGTCTAATATCCTCACTTACTCCTTCACTACCAGCTCGCTGATCATGGGTACAAAGAGCATAAAAGAGGCGGCTGGCTCTATAGATAGAACAAAACGAATATTGGGGATATGAAAACACTAGAGCCGTTCCAGCTTGTTTCTGCTACATGGCTTGAAGATGTCTGCGCATCGATTGGCTGTGGTATAGCAGTAAGGGGGGGGTACTGGTGGAAGCATCTGGGCAGCATCAGTGTTTAGTTATTCTGGGGACCCCTGCAAGTTGTGCTGTCCGTGGATGTGTCTTGTTACTCTAAATTGTTGTGTCTCAGACCATGTCGGTGTGAAAGTGGTTATTAACAAGCCAGTGATATGACATATACCCTGTGAATGGGTTAACTAGCTTTTAATTATGGGACCGCAGTATATGGTTTGAACAGGTTATGCCGTCTATACGCTACTGGCATTGTACTTAATGGTGTCCCCTCTCTGATCTGAAAGGGTACTGTACATGGCGGCGAGTGCTTTCCATAGAGCTGTATTGATGGAACCAGCTGCTAAAACACAAGCATTTAACTCCTGACCTTGTATGAGCCGCTGGTCCCGCGGGCCTCCTACAAAGGCTCCTGAAGCCAAAAGGGAAGAGGATTTATGCAAAGAGAAGGGAAAACCGTGTTCTGCTGTCCATGGAGGTTACATGGGTTGCTATATGTACACTGCTGAGTGGGGTATGCAAGCAATGCAGGAACTCACTGGCTTACAATATATAGTGGGGCATATAAAATTATACAATAGAATGCCACTAATGCTCGATCATAATAAAAACGAATGTAAATGGAGACAAATGTGTCTTGGTCCAAAACAACAACAAAAAAGATGGAGTCATATCATCTGTGAAGATTGCGCAATCTGCCATTGAGGGTCTATCCAGGAGAGATTTCGCCAGGGTATCATTTTTATGAAAGTGTGCATGTATGTGTCAATGGATCTCATTGAAATGTAAGATGTTCTTCACTGCATAGAAGATGGGCACCACTGGGTAATGTTGACTTTAAGTGCAAAACACAGGAATTCACCCAAAATGTACATTAATATTATGTGTATGCACTGTTATATAAAGGGGTGGCTCTCATAAATATGTCTTTTCCAGGCAGATATTTAGAAAGATTAGGGGCAGAAGACCACCTACAAGGAGGCAGGGGATTTGTGCTTCTCCAGGAGAGATCCTTCACACCCGGGGCATCGCGTGAATCGCTGGGAAATGGTGTAATATTCTGGCTACAGGATACACAAGGTGGCCACTAGAGGGATGAAGTAAACAGGGATCTGTGCTGGAAGAGGTAGACATCCCCATGCTCCTGGACCACCATAGAGCAGCATTGTGTAGAACAATTCTTGGGGGGTCATCATGTCTTGTGTTGGGGTTAACATAATTGGGGTTCATGACTTTATAACCAACAAGTAGCAATTTAATAAAGGAGAAATAATATAATAGTGAGGTATAAACCCGTAGACCATTACAATAGGAAATTAAGATGTCTTCTCCCACACATAAGGGTTTTAATACATAAATAGCTATGTGAATTATGTACTGAAGACTAACCCCCTACTTTATTCACTAATAGCACATACAAATAACAATTACAATAAGAAAAAAAACCTAAGGGGGGATAGAATCTATAGTGTAAAGCATTTTTATAAATTATATTGTATACTATTAATTTGCAATCTGGTGGAGAGGTGATAATATTTGCACTTTCAATTATATGAATATTTATTATTAATAAATATCCCTCCGTTGCTTAACACAAAGGAAAGAGCGTTCATTAATATGGGAGGGAGGTTTTAGACAGGTGTCTTACAACGCTTAGTCTTGTCCGCTCCCATTCTTGCTGCTTCTCTGGTGGATAATGCTGTGTTTTATATGCAAACAAGTTATTTATTGTATCCTTGATGTGAATGCATAAGGTGAGTCAGGAGGCATGGTGGTTATGGCATTCAGAGTAGAATCCCAATAATAGACATTTCGCAGATTTGTGCTTCTTGGGATTTCATAGAATTTAAACAAAAATCCTTGAACCTCCAAGGTTCCAAACTATCTCAACTATGAGCTATAACAAGCAAAATGGATATAGTCCGATTGTTGGAAGAGAAGATGGAGCCTTTAGTCAAATGACATATCTTTATGCCAACGTACAAAGAGAGGTAGGGTCACATAAGCTTTTAGGACTTTAGCAGTCACTTCTTCAGATGGAAACCATCTTACGTGGCCCTTTTACTGGTTGCCCTGACATTTTTGAGTTTTTCTGCTAATTATGATTTTTTTGTTTGTAAGACGTAACTAAGCTCTGTGGATTTAAGTCAATCATATGGACTTAAGCCCAGTGCGGAGTTCATTGTATATGTCCTTCTATAGCCATCTACTTATCTATATTGATATAAATATATATATGTATATAACATATAGGTCCAGGACCTGTTGAGATGTCAACTAATCTGCTCCACCTTGCACACAGGTCTCGCCTGCTCTGACCGCGTGTGGATTTAATAGCCGTGCAACACGGAAAAATTAAGTAATTTTAATTATGCCTCCAAGTTATTTACTGCAATTAAGACCATTTATCATATGCAAATTAGTGCAAACGGGTCTCATTAGTTAGTAAATTACTCAATATGAGCCGAACAATGTAGCACTCCAGTTTGTAATGAAAAATCCCTGTAGAGGCGAGCAGGATCAATTAAGCTAATTTGCATATGCAAATATATTCACTTTTGCCATTTTTCTATCTTTAGTTCGGTGATTTGGGATGATTTTCCCTTCCAGGTGCTATTTTGTTCTGCAAATCAGCCCCCGCTGCGAGGATCTTGTGGAGGCCTGCGGGGTCCAGCGCAAGCAAGCGGTGCGCGAAGCAGTGAGAAGAGCCCATGTGGGAGACTCCCCACAATAATACTTGTGGGTGCAGACCCCCCGTCAAGAATAAGCGGAGGCTTCCTCTAAAACAGCTTGGCTCAATCGTATTAAAACCCAGAGGAAGCAAAAAGAGTGATGGGGTGAAGAAGGTGATGGTGGTGTGCAGAAGCGTAAGAGATATAACTGGCTCTGCGTCTCTACATAACAATGGCTCCATCTGACCCCATGGGGGTTTATTCACTAAAACAGGGGTTTGTATTATTAGTTTCAGTTCACTAAAAACAGCATCTATTCCTATAAGACCCTGATTATGCATATGGTTTAGTTACTCAAATGGGGTCATTATTTATCTGGTAGAAAAAAATATTAACATTGGCCTGTCTGAAATGAAAAGTTTGGCCCGTGAACAATTATAGAAAGACCCGCTTGTGTTTTAACAAGGATAATTTTCCTCTAGGGCTTCATGTTTAAGCATATGCAGCCTGACAGGACTGGGTGCAAGGACATTCTGCGGTATGTGTACCCCCCCTGCCCTCCCCAGCTCACGGCCGCCTGCGGGACTTTATCAATCACAGGCAGATGCCTGGTTTAAATGTCAGTGCTGGGACTGCAGCCATCCATTCATCTATCCATTGATCAGACATGTCGGAGAAAGAGCAGCACAGAATTAACCCACTCACTAAGCCGCACCGTTGACAATTATCATATAGCTCCACGAGGAACACTGCAGACCGGGGTGTAAATTATCAGGGAGACCTGGACCTAGCGAGCAGATAAAGCATGGAGAGCCAGCACTGACCATTACTACCATTCCTTGAGAATGTTACGCCGTGAAATAAAAGGTTAACTACTCAGTTGGCAAAGTTCTAAACCACCCTGGCCAGAAGAGCATAGATTCATTTGAAAGCCCACATTATTCATATAGGAACCTGTTAATTTACCAACCCAATAATTCTACGTAGAGATCTTTAAGCTACTCAACGCTTAAAAGTGACAGTCACATCCAAATTGTGGATAGCGCATGGAGTAGTAGGAACCCAAGACACCTAATATGTTGCCGCTTCCAATCTAAGTTAAACTTGAAGGGCATGGGTTTTAAAGGAGGAGAAAAAGGTGTTTTGGAGGAGAAGGATGGTGACATCACATTTATGTAGATAATTTGCCTAATAATAAAAGAGAAGAGCTAAGAGCTATGTACTTAAAGCAAGAAAAAAAATACTGCTGTGTAAATTGTTGGCGCTATATAAATAAAAGATAATAATAAAAATAATAATAATAATAAAGGGTGACCCTGCCATGTCCTACTTGGTATAGGGAATCTTTCCCATAAACAGCTGCTCAGGAATTAGCATATGGATCACCTAAAGATAGGTCTATTAAAACCAAAGGAAGATGGGGTTTTCAATATACTCTGCAAAAGAACAGGTCTGTCCACAGCCATTTTAGTAAGTGCTGTGTGCCCGGGTGAAACCCACCTGATCTGGGTAATCGGTACAGTTAATTAGATAAATTGGGTACCACTCCGTGGCTAAGATTTAAACAGCTTACTATTAGAATAGATCAAGTAACTAGTACTATAGCTATTGCAATACACAGGATCGTTGTTATCTTTAGGGAGAGACATCACTGAACCTTGCAACATTTTAGAAGGTGAGGCCGTTTCAGAAAGGGAACGGGGTAAATAAATGTGTAAGATGGGGCGACAATGTTTCTTTCAGGGTTTCTTTTGTAATATTGGAGAACATCAAATTCTTTTTTTTTTTTTTAACTCATTTTAGATAATTTCAGTTCCAATGGGAGCCCAAAGGACGTTCAAGTTCTGACCGGAACACGGTGAAGGTAAATTGTGGCATAAGGGTAAGGGCAGCACTTTAGTCCCATCATAGAGAAAGGTATAACATTTTACAGTCATTGCTGCATTTTGTGTTTGAAAACTTGATTTTAGATATATACGGTGGGAAACTCTCAGACGGACAACATGAAGCCTTCCCAAAAAAACATTTCTTTAATGAGTCTTAACGAGTTCGTAAAGTATCTTGGAAAAATATATTTATTCCCCCTCTACCTGAAATAATGAATTTGTTTTAATTTTAATACATTTAAAACATTGGCATTCTTTTAAGAGCCCAAACGAAATGATACCTTTAATAAAACATTTTCACTATTACTTTCACATAACCCACCCGTGCGCCTCTTCCGGGCTGCTTAGTTGGCATGTGGTTCCATTTTTGAGACTTGATTGGACATTTTTGCAAAAATCAACATTGGGGAAGACTGAACATTTTCTTTGAGACGGTTCACTTAAAATTGATGCTATGAAAAGTGCTATCATCTAGACTATTGCATATTACCATTTTCTGTTCAAAACTAAATTCACATTCAGCCGATGTCCATCTTACTTTAAAGCTTCTTAACGTAAAAATAGACAAAGATATGCATAGATAAAACTGACTCTAATAGATTGCAAGCTCATAAGGACAGGTCCCTCTTTTCCTTCAGCACCAGCGTGTCTTAATGTGTATTAATGTTTTTGTCCACTTTGTAGATTGTCAAGTTAATCTTATCATGTTTGGGTTGTCGATTTTCTCTCCCCTATTGTAATACCTATACGCAATTTGAGAGCACTTTTCTAATTCGTGACGCAGGTTTCTTTTTTTGAACCTCTGCTATGAAACAATACGTCCTATCTAAATAAAAAATATAAAACCCCAATAGCCTTTCCTTCCCTTCCTTCCAGCACATATGTTTCTTAATAGAAGGACTAAACTCTTTATAAGGCCGATGACATGTGCCCCAAAAGTATTTCTGTCGGATCCCACGCATTTCACCCACTTCCAGTTTGTTCCATAACATACCTGAGAGCTATCTGGGTTTGACACAGGTTCTCCGGGAGAAGCCCTGCTTCCTCAGAATGTTTGATCAGATTTTTTTTTTGCTTTGGGCAAAAGGAACCCACCCACTTCCCTCCCACTCCCCTCCCTATCACACCCAGTTCCCTCCCACTCCCCTCCCTATCACACCCAGTTCCCTCCCACTCCTCATCTACTAAAGGTTTTTGGGGCTAGCCCTGCCCCTATAGGCCACTCCTCCTAAAAAGGGAGAGCTCTGGGTATCCGAAACTGGGAAGCGCCCAACGTATGTCCCTGACTACAGCATCTTTTTTACATCCTAGGGTCTCTCGTAATGCTTGCATGGCACATTTTACAATTCACTGTAACGCGCTGTAAACAAGCGCGGGATCCATGTTTTTAGAGGACTTTGTGGACAAAAATAAGAAAAGGGTATCACAACTAATAGAACCCAGACCTATTTTTTCCCCCCTAAGGGCGAATTGTTCATTTCAGTAAAACAAATACATCGATAGGAATGAAATTAGCTGCTTTCTTCTGCTTAAAAATTAAATTAATAATAGAAAACAAGATTGCGGCAGAGGAGATCAAATAATTTAAGTCCAAGGATATTTAAAAAGTTACCTCCTCTGAATTAGCCTTTTTTGGTCATTCATCCCCTAAAAACCTTAATAGGTTAAATATGAAACATAATAATTCCTACATATAGCCTGTCTTCATAATGGGCCAGGTTTGGAGGCTATCCCGGGCTGGGCATTTGTGGAAATCCCACTTGTGTTTACAGACAGTAGAGATCAGATATTTCCTCGGGCAAAGAATTAAGCACATTTCCTTACCTGAAGGATGTGGCTTCCAAGATGAGATTCAAAGATGTCAATGGCCAAAGAGCTGGGACTTCGCCTCCTTTGAGACCCTATAACTAAAGCGAGAACTTTGTGAGCCATGGAACATACAGAGACAAATTATACAGACGGCATTATGCAATATGACAAATTGTATTCAAATTCTATACGCTATATTCTATATTCTATATGAAAATAATTGCTGTTTTCCGTTTATCTTTGTCTATTCAATTGGGGCGGAACCAAAAAGTGGGTACAATGGGTTTCCTAACAATAAAAAATATATTAAAAATAAAGCACACAGCATTAAATAATGTATGCAAAACAGAATCAACCTCATACTGAATGGTATTGTTTCATATAACCCTCCATGCGTATCAATTATGCTATGTTAGTCAAATAAGACTATGGGGTTTATTCATTAAACAGAGAGTTTATGGAAGAAGAGTTTATGGAAGAGTTGTGGTCTGACTTCATTGTTGATCAGGAAGGGCCAACACAAGCAAGTTTCTCCAGAATGGCTGAGACATACCTGTATAATTTAATATGAAATGACACTAAAAAAAATAGGTGAGAGGCGCAGACTGTGCCACCAGGACAGAGAAGCAGACCGTGCTACTGGTATACCCAGGAGAGAAGGACAGGCTTTGCTGCAAGTGTACTCAGCAGCTAGGATGTAGGCTGTGGCAGAAATACCCATAAGAGAGAAGCAGACGGTGCCGCCGTGTACCCAGGAATATACCTCTATGTGCTTGCGTGTCTATGTGTCATACAGAGAAGGGAGAGGGGCACTGGGCAGTACAGACTGTAAATGTCTCAGTTTCAGGGACTGAAGGGAGAATTTCACGGCAGATGGGTGGCATTCACGGCTATCAGCACCGATTTGTACATCAGAAGCCAGTCTTTCCTGCTGGTGGATACACTAATGCTCATGGATTTAATGAGTTCTTCTGTTCAAAATCTCATTTGCATCTGCTGGCTGGTATCACCTGCAGGTCATCTCTCCAGGTCTGCATTATTCTGTGCAGCATGTGGTTTTCTTCACATGAAGAACCCACATTTTCAGTGCTCATATTTGGGTATTATCTGGGAAAGAGGGTTGTACATAAAGTGATACAAAATAAAATACATGCCAGTATGGGCATACAAGGCATAACCCTTATTTCAAATAGGGCAAAGTTTCCACTGCACTCTAGGAATTGTAGTCGGGGACACGGAGGTAATGAGACGAGGTACATGCCAGTCAGCTCCAGATTTTCAGGCGCAGTCCTGCTGAGCTTTTGTGGGCCGTGTTGATCACAGGGGGTGCTTGGGTAGATCAGATGATTTTCACTGACAGACCCATTGAGCTATAGAAATGATTCAGACCTCAATCTCATCTCAAGGTGGATGGAAACATAATGTTCTGCCACAAGCCCTGACTCTGGTCACGTCCTTCTTTGGCTCTCAGCAATGTTGAGAGGTACATGGACATTTTACGGTTGGGTCTAAGTATGGGTTAACTCCACTAAAGTTGAATCCCCTTGAACGTTAACACTCCCAAAACAAATTGCATATTTACTAAAATGCGAGTGCTAATGCAAGATGGCTCTAGTAAAATTTGGGCGAGTTGGGCTTTCATAAACTGGGGAAACTAGATTCTTTGGTCCAATATTTCACTTGACTCTTGTTTTAAAGATGTAGCAGTGGAGCTGGACAGAGGACGTTGGATGCCAAAACAGGGGCTAACCTTCCTAATTAGACAAGCACCGACTTTGATTTGTGTGGATGTTTGTATGTTCATTGAACCATCTGTAAATTAGTTTAGCAGCTTTGAAAATATATTAAAAAACACATTAATGGTATGGTGAAGAATACTTTCTATCCACCTGTCTCTCTCTTTCAAGGAACCAACTCCCAATTGCAGTGTCACAGATGTCATCTGTTCTATCCTTATTTGCGTGTTTTGGCATGAAGTGTTTCGATGTGTAGATTTAAATGGCATAGGTTGTTAAGCGACATGAGCCAAACATGAAAATCCAGAACTTTTAATGCTGCCTTTGGCCAGTAAATAGTTATTCCCAGGCTCAGACCTATAGAGGCATTCCTGAGAAATCATCGATCATGGCGTGGACCTTTGCAGCCTCAGTAGTGCAATAATTCAATACCTATGGACTCTGGGAGAAGCTATGCTGGAGCTTTGGGTCTGGGAATTAACAAGACGGGCAGCTAACTTCATATTACAATTAATTCAAAATGACACCTGAGTGCCACAGCGCCAAGTCCTGATTAACGAGTTGTAATTAACCTGTGCTTTGTGAGATACTGAAATTAGAATTAATCCATTAAAACATTTTTTTTTTGTTTTATTTTTTTATGAGAAAACTAGAAGAAAGAAACATAGATATTGATGGCAGATTACCATTTGGCTCATCTAGTCTGCCCATTTTTTCTGCTGTTAAGACTCTTAGCCATGTTCCTATCCCATGCATGTTTACATTCCCTTACTTTAATAACCTCCATTAATTCTAATGGGGGGCTGTTCCACACACACATCCAATATACACCATGCCAGCACAACCTAATACGCAAGAATGATGTTATTCTGAAATAGAGCCTTCTACTTAGAACTACTTCTTGGAGCATGCAAGCTGTTGTTTCACCTGCTCCACTGAGCTTAACACTTTCACTCTCTCACACTTTCTGAATGTCTCCCTATTTTACGTGACGACCACAGCCGCTTTTGTGTCTCGCAGGATCGGGGAGAAGATATCACCGGAAGCTGCGCCATTTTGCCCTAAGATAACCTCGTGTGAACTTCCTCCAAAATGGCGGAGCTTCTGGTGACGTCATCTCCCCCAATCGGAGAATCAGGGAGACGACATCACCAGAAGCTCAACCATTTTGGAGGAAGTTCGTCAGGAGGTTATGCCCGTGGAGATGCGGGCAAAGAGAGAGGAAAGAATAGAGAAAAAAGAAGATAGAAGAGAGAGGAGAAAAGGAGAAGACAGAAGAAAACAGAAGTAAATGCGGAACAGGAAGATACAAGACACAGAAGCAAACCCGAGAAAGATAGAAGCAGAAGTGGTCGGTAGAGAACACAATGAGGAAGAGCATGAGAGAGAGTGAACTCAAATGAAAGTTTGAGAGTGTGAGCAAGAGTAAACGTGGGTGTTAGACAACTAATTTCGTTTCAAAATGCACCCCCATTTTCGTCCAAAAACGAACAGGCAGGAAACGGAATTCGTTGACCCACAAAAGAACGGAAATATTTGTCCAAATGTCTACTTTTAAAAATAAATTCCACTTTAGGAAAATCATTTTTAGTGCCGCTCAATGATGAGACCCTTCCCAGGAAATAATTCTTCAATCATGTAAAATGTTCTCACTCATAATTTTCAAGGGAACATTTGTCACGTGACTGAAAGCAAGTTGTTGTTATAGAAACTGAAAAAGCTCCTTAAAAGTTTCTTTTATTTTGATGTGATTAACCCTTGAGATGAATGAACCAAATAACATATCTGCTAAGATTTGTTTGTTAGCACGATAGAGACTACAATTAATGTACAGGAACAGCAATTTTAAGGACCAGGTTGTCAGGGTCACTTAAAGGTTTAAGGTCACAATGGATAGGATGTGTTTTATAGAATTTAGTTACAAAATATATAGCGATTCTACAACAACGGATTACCCTTAGGATTTACCTCCCTCCTGTACTGTCCTCTGCCCTTGTAACTGCCACCTTGGTCCCTAAATACCAGCTACAGCCACTGGTAGACCATGGGCATCCACTTCATATGCAAATGCCATCTGATCTATGCAGATCGGATGCATTATATGCAAATGAGAACAATTCAAATGTAAATTGTCCGCCCTGAAGCATGTTGACTGTTCACGCTCTTGTGTGTGTATATCTCTGGGTGCGTATAATTGTTTGACACTGACAACAAGACAACAGATAACAATATTTTGGGTTATACTTTCCCCAACGACATTTATAAGTAAGATTTTAAGATTTGAACTTTCTCAAACTGATCAATATTCTTACAGGGCAATCGCTAAGTTAAGAAACATCACCAAACTTCTGCTACACAAAATAAACATGCTTACATTCATTAATTTTATTATAGCGGCATGATACATAAACAATTGTGCATGCATCGCAAACCTCCCAAGGGTCCCAGTTTCCACAGGACACTCCAGACTTTTTAGACACCTAAATCATTAGAGGGTTAACTCAATTGAATCTGAAACGTTCAAGGGTAAAGTATTGTGAATTTTCTTTATTTACGCAAAAATAAAAACACATATGTATGCTGTTCCACATACTTTTTTTTCCATTTTGATGTATTTCGAGAACATTTCAGAAGGGCCTCTTTATCCTGTCTGTCTGTACCGCTCAGCATTCCCACCTCTGACATCACAGAAGGGGCATTACCTTTAAGGTTTTCTAGTTCAAATGGACCTCACTCACACCTATCGCACTTCACTCACATCACACCTATCACACGAAACACCTCACACCTATCACACGAAACACCTCACACCTATAACACATGACTTCCATCACACTCACTCCTCATCACTGTGTACTATCACATAAAACGACTCACTCCATCGCTCAAAACACCTCTCACCTATCACACATCACTCCCATTACATCTCTCACTCAGTCACACTCACTCCTCATTACTGTGTACTAGGATCTGTAAAGCTTTGCTTTTCCACATGTATGAGCATTAAATGGCAGGTGGAACTCTGATTCTAGGCAACTGTGGTATTTTAGCTGTGGTATTTCTAACTATAGAAGAATGCACATTAAAGTATTCTGTGAGAACTTTACATATGTGTACTAGGGCCTAAATAGACCCCTGCACGCAGTGTTCACTAAAACCAGAGCAGGGGCTCACTGGAGGTACCTACTGCCTGAGTCTATACTGTCAATCTGTCTCTGAGGCCTGCTGGACGTAGTCATTCTGCAGGCACAGCGGTCCTCTTTCTGGGGGCCGGCACGTTGTGCATGAGGATGCCCTCGTGCTGGTGGAGGGGGGGGGGATCACCATGGCAAAATACACCCTCCCCAATTGTTGCTCGTCTCTGGCAGGGTGGGATTTCTCTAACACTGCCTTATCAGGCTACGAACCCCCACTGAGGATTTCCTCCGCATGAGGCATTACTCCATGAATGGGTGCATGTTTGAATCTCAAAGTTACTAAGCAACTTGTTCTCTCCACACAGTGCACCATAGCCAAGTATCTTAGACACAAGGAAAGGAATTTGGTGTCGTCACTCAAAATACATGAGGCCAGTTTAACCCTTGAATCCTGGAAAGCATTTTTTGGGGGGTAATAAATTCAACACTCATCCAGACAAAGAGCCTGAGCATTAAATGCTGTGCAAGCTTAAAGAACTAACATGCCACGAATACAGAATACAAGCCTTTTATGTTGAGTATGTTTGTTTATTTATTTAGCTGGCAAGGGGGTAAATGGCTTTAAAGCCAGCCTAAACCCACAGCATGATGCAGCCAAAAAGATGTCGATAAGATTATTATGTGTAATTTTAACCTATACAGTTATATGTCGATTAAATAGATGTAAAAAATAAATAAATAAATAAATAGAAGATGTTACGATCACAATCAACCAGGGGGAAACAAAATCAGGCTTCCATCAATGACCAGCACATGGCGTGCTATCACGTAGATCGCAAGGTTTCGGTGCTCACACCGTATGGAATGCAAAGCGATAGAGAAGCCTCCGGTGGAAACGTCCGTGACACCTGAACGTTGAGGATGGAGCTGCTCAAATCCAGTTGAGTGAGCAGACAGCAGCACCTTGCAACTCCCCTTGTCTGAGTTTTTGAAGCGTGACCTGCAGCCCGGGTTGGCTTCCAACATATACAAACTGCAGCGTACGCTACGGCTCTGATCTGAGAGAAACACAGAGCCCACACCTGACTGCTCCCCTCACTTGTCATGTAAGAGTGTCCACAGAGAACAAGGCTGACAGGCGCACTCCAGAACAATGGCACATAGAGGGTTATTTATATATAAAAAAAACGTTCATAAGCAACATAGCAGCCAATGGGACATTAACGCTGATGAGAACCATTCCATAGGTTGATATGGTGATAAAATCACGTTTAAAACTTTGTATCAGAATAACTTTTTATATATATAACCCTTATGTAGTCAGTACAGAATGTGTTATATACAATGTTGCTTAGGCAGACACTAAACTTATTATGTTTTTTAAAGAATAATAACATAGGAAGAAAAGAAGTAAAAGGAATTACGTTAAAGGTAATAGTTGTCTTAAATGATCAATGAGGAGCAATAATAATAATGGTGGTGGTTGGAGTGGTAGTAGTGGTGATGGTAGCAGCACAAGAAGCAGACGATGGCTCTCCTTCAAATGTAGGGTTAGTACTGGTGCTAGGTCGGTCAAGAGATGTTTTAGTATTGCCCTTTTCTTCTCTTCTTATACTTCTTTTGTAATATGAGAAGGTTTAGCCGACTATGCATTAAAAGTGAAGAAACCAGCATACATCAGGGTCCTGACTTCCTACAGCATTACAGAGATGGGGTGAATTGTCTAAGACAAGCAGAATTTTGAAAATGTTCACAGGAAACTATCACTTGCGAATGCAGGGGCAAACACATGTAAATTGAGTGAGGGAATGAGTCTAGGTGAGCAACTAATTTGTCCCTAAATTCCATTGGTTTTTTGTTTTTTTTCCCCATGAGTCCATATCTACGTTTGTTGGCGCTGCGTACATTGGGGTCTATCTGTATATCTGGAGTCAACAACATTACCTCAAGAGGTGCACATACTACAGCATTAGACACTCTGGTCTAGATTATGATGCTGGGCTCTATCCACATCCCAACCAAAGTTTACTGTGTGACATTGTTTAATATTGGTACCGTTACACGCTTCCTCCCAGGTAGTCCTGCCACAAGGTCGGTACAAACAGCCAAATAGGTGTATACAAAGAAGGCCAGTACGCTATCCCTTTTTGTTGCCATTTTGGAAGGCGAGAGGTTAAAAAGAATCAGCTGCAGACACACATTCATGACGTACGTAGGTGGTGCGAGCTAGGTCCTATGGATGTGCCTGTTCGGAGGGCACTTCTCATGTGTTGCTGCAGTGCGAGCAGAGGGAGGGGTGAGCATGAATTACACAGAGAGGGCGAAGGGAATCGGCAACAACCTGCGGCTGGTGTTCCATCCTGCCGAACAAGACGATAACTCATCCAGGCAGAAAAATATCAGCGCCGTGGGAATACGAGCGCTGCCTGAGTGTAATTACAGAGTAACCTGCACTTGAGAATGGCACGCAGATTCGTTCACACGCAGGAGACTATACAGGCAGGCCTGGGTCACAAAGGGTTAGCTAAAGCCACCACATTCCTACAGTGAGCATCTGGACGGTCGCCACTGCATGTCATTCAATGTGATGTGTCTCTGTACTGTCTTCGATGACTCTATTTGTTTTGTGGCTGCCCTGCAATCTGTATTCTCTGATATGGTGTTTTGTCCCTGTGTTGTCTGTCAATATATTCCATGCCTGCTGTCACCAAGCTGTGTGGGTCACATCTGGTCAGCAGACACGTCCTTTCACCTCCCATGCTGTGTGTCTTCTGGTAATCCACTGGCTTGGTCACTGCTTGTTGTCCATTCTGTTTGCTGCTCTACGTTTTATCAGTCCCTTTGTCCCCCGTAGACTATATGTTCGCTCTGTGTTCTCCCTGTGTGATCAATTCTAGAATGAATACTAAGTCACTGTGCTCTCTCCATGTCAGTGTACTCAAGCAGATAGCATGCAATTGATCTCCCTGCTAGTACGTACCCCCTGCTTTGCCTGCTGGTATACTCTCCCTGTTAGCCTTCTGTACCCCACTTACTGTTGATGTGCTCTATGCTGTATGAGCATTGTATGCCCTGTCACTCTCCAAGGTCTTGATTATCTGCTGATGTTGTCTGTAAATTCTCACTATTCTATATTCTCCATCATTTATTATAATAATAGCATTATTATATAGGGCTCTGCACCCACCACTGTCAATTCTAACGGCAGACACAAACCTACATACCTGTGAATGATGGTTTAGGATCATGTCGGACTATGCAGATCTACACGTGAGACTATATTCCAGTTTCTTCTCTTGTTTGGTGACATCCGCTATCTGTTTACTCCCCTATGTGTGGCTAACCCCAACCTTTTTGCAAAGCCAACCTACCCAGGGAACATGTAATGTCACATAAGCTTTGGGAACCTCAGAGATCTCTTGCTCAGATTTTCCTCATATGCCATAGGCAATCAAACCATATCACTCAGTGAGTAAACAACAACAAATTTCTCTGTAATGAGAAACCATATAAAAGGCATAGGTCCAGATGCCATGTGTCCCTTAGGAGCAGCCATAGAAAGAAAAACCTCAAATAAAAGCTTCTTTTCCCTCTGGGCTTCTGATCACATATCGGCCACCGACACAAACATAAATATAAATTTCACAGAAAATAACCTGCTTTACTCCAACTACCTGAGCGATAAAAATTAATGAACTTCAACGCTCCCCCAACCTGTGCTCCAAATGGCTCTATATCCCTGCCTGCCCGGGATCAGCTGAGTGATTCCACCGCGCCGCACGCAATTCATCTCTCTGCTAGGACAATTTTAATTTAAATGCAATTAGAGGCCGGGAATGAACATTATGCATTAGATAAAGCAAGAACATGCAGACTATCATAAATACCATTCCGACAAAAAGAAAAAAAATTAATTACAGAGCATTAGGGCAGAAGTCAGGGTTTCTTTAGTGTGTTCCAATAAATGTTAAATGCTTTTTAAACAGGTCTGCATGTGAATATTATATATTTCTATATATATATATATATATAAATATTATATATATATACACAATATATATATACACACCGACAGCTAAGAAGACTCAAATATACCTATATATTGACAGAAATTATATAGAAACAATATCCTTGTTACCCTCTAAGTGGGTGACTTCCGCTTACAGGTGTTAATAAACACACTTTTCATACACTGGTAGTATATGAGTCATTTATAAATGTATATGATGTCTAATCCGGACTATGACAATAAATCCCCCACATCCCATCCTTACACCTGTGCTGCATTCTTTTCTATATTTCCCAGCTATAACAGGAAGCCAAGCCCCAAACACGCACGTCACGCTGACCGCTCCTGGCCGTCTTCCTCATTAAGATTCACGGAGTTCATCCATCTGTGGAGGACATTTGCATTTTGCCTTTTAAGAGACTCTGATTAAAATGTTGGTGCCCTTTCAGCTTAATTAGTTGTGCCAATTATCCTGACACCTTAACCCTAACGCACTGCCATCCAATCAAGCACAAAGAAACAGATTATGGCACCGCCATTCAAACATACATCCTTAATGAAAGGGAGCGTCTCGGAGCAGACTTGCAGTGGAGGGCCCAGGAGCACGCACCACATAAGTTCTTCACCCGATACACCTGCCGAGGTGTGGGAAATCAGGGGCTTTGATGATACCCATAGTGTGGAGGCTCAGGTAGAGGGATATATATATATAGCCAGGTCAGGTATGCAGGACAGGTAGTTAGCCAAAGCTTGGTACACTAAACGAGTGCTCAGATGTAGCCAAGGATGGTACACAGAGCAGCTAGTCAGTATAGCCAAATTCAGTACACAGATCAGGTCAGCAAAGTCCAAAACCACAAGGCAGAGAGTAGTCAAACATGCCAGGGTTCAAACATGAACAGATTCACTAACTACACACAAAAGGACCACACTAGAGTCCATCAGAATAGCAGTTCCAGGTTTTTAAATCTGGCGCCGAGCCGGCCTCACCCCTAAGTTGTGCATCATGGACACAACCCTATCGCGCATCACAGAGGTTCCTGAAGCTTGAAAGGAAAGCACAGAAGACGGACATCAGGTAGGTGCAGGCTGTACGGAGACCTCCCGCCGGCAAGCTACCACTTGGCTGCTGTCCCAATGCGTTACAGAGTGTACAATAAACATGTTAGCAGAAGCATAGCCCCAAGATATGGGCCACATCCCTGTCTGCTTTTCCTCCCCTGACATCACTCTTTTCTACGTGTGCAGAATGTTTGCAGGGTATAAGTATAAGACCATATCTGGTAACCTGCCAGGGTTGGTTGCCCAGATCTCCCCTTCTAGTAGGCTTGTGGCTGCTATAAAGGGGCATGAATAATCATGTAGAGGGCCCAGTTACACTGTAAAGACAATGTGGTACTGGTTGAATGTATGCAGAAGGGGACAAAACTGGAGTGGGGAGTGTGACCAGCTTGGAGGTTGAAGAGACTTTGGAAAGCAGCACAAGTTCCCAGGTGGTATCACACGGTTCTACTCTGTGAATCCATCGGAAATGATCTACACTGTCTGGAGGGCAAAATGTCCCACTTGGTCGTGAAGTAGAACCATAGTGTATTCTGCCTTTTGTTTTCATACAATGAAGTGTCTTTCTTCAGCTGCCTGACTCTATGCCCACAGATGAGTTATAGTGTGATATGTGGTGAGTTATGTGTCTCAACACACACACACACCTCTCCTCATTATTTATTTTATGTTTTCACCTGAACTTTTAACAAAGTATATTTTGTGGTTCCTAATAGTAAATGTGTCTTCATACTTAACTAGAACACAGTTATGGGTAAGTATACCTGTCAAATACTTTACACCAAAATAACCTAATAGACGTTCGCTCTACTAGTACGACACAAAATGTGAGGGGATGGCGTGACTCTGGGATACTTGTTGTAAAAAGTATTGCTCCAATAGAAGATGGAGTCTTTAGTCAAAGATTATATTTTTTATTGGGCCAACAAAAAAAAGTATAGACTCAAATAAGCTTTTAGAATGTCACAGCAACATAGTAACTCTACCTATCCTTCAAGTTTTGATCCAAAATAGGTAATAAATAAATAAGCTATTTTAAAATTTTTGAAGGAAAAATTCCTTCTTCAATCCAAGGGACAATAAGATATCTACTTTGATGAAGGAGCTCTTAAATATTAAGGTTTATTCTATTATTTATAGCCCTGTATGTTATGCTTTTCTAAAAAATATCCAGAGTCTTTTTGAAGGCATTCATTGTATCTGATAGAACCACCTCTCTTGGCAGTGAACTCCATACCTTTATTGCTCTTACTGTTAAAAATCCCTTCCTCTGTTGTCTATTTTATATCGGCCCTGCACATATTCATACAATGGTATTTTTATGGATATAAGTGCATTTCTTTTAGTCTCTCTTCATAACTAGTATCTCCCAATCCCCGTATTAATTTTGTAGTCCTCCTTTTTCTAGTTCTATAGTGTCCTTCTTAAGGAGCGGAGCCCAGAATTGAACTGCATATTCAAGAGTTTTACCATTGACTTGTAAAGAGACAAGATGATATCGTCCTCCCGTGAATCAATACCCTTTTTATACATTCCAATATCTTACTGGCCTTTGCAGTCTGCTGTCTACAATTATACCTAATTCCTTCTCCTACCATTTAAAGTATATGTTGCGTTGTTATCATTTTCCCTATAATGCATAACTTTACATTTGTCTGTGTTGAACCTCATTTGCGACTGCCCAATCCTCCACTCTGTTTAAATCTTCCTGCAAAGAAGAAACATCTTCTTCATCCAGGTCCTCCCTTCACCTAAATACCGCATTATATGTTCTGGGACAGGGATTTGGCCACTGTTAAGTTTACATTCCACTCCAGAGAGCTCAGAATCTGTTGGTCATCACATTGCAGCGAGAGCGTTAGTGAGCGTTATATAATGAGAAAGTACATAATCAATACTCCATCTTCAAGAAACACAGTGTTCTGCTTAACCAGTTACATACCATTTTTGAGTGTTCAAAAATATTGTATTGTTTTATTATTCTATTGTTTAGATAACCCAGAGAGTTGCGTATTTGTAATGTTTATGTGTCCTGTCTGATATCTTTGCTTTATCTACGAGACAAACACCCTGACTCATTACCATATTGCCTTGTAGAAAAAAAAATAGAATGGCTCAGTCTAAATCACCGCCAGACACTCAATAGTAAAAGCCTACAGAGTAAAGGATTAGGCATGACTTGTTCAGCTGTGACACAAAGAATCAGCAAGGAAGTTTATTGGAACAAAATGAAATGAAACCACCCTGTCTTGATAAACTGTATACAGTATCATATTTAAAGAAAATATTTATTTTTCCACGGGTCTTCCTCTTTAAAAGCTAGATGCTCATATCACTCGTTATGTATAATCCCTTACTTCCTCTGTGTCACATAGTCCCTTTAAAGTTCTTCACTCTCCCCACCTCACCATATCGGTCTTTCAGTCTCATTTAATACAGATATGACTTTGCGGGAAGGGAAAATGATTTAATTTATGATCACTCATCCCTGATGTGTATCCTATGAATGTGAAAATCTCTGCTCCTAATTTTAATTGCTCCATTCGCTCCCCGCAGGAAGGCAGCTAAATTGGCTCTGTGAAATAGTGGCGAGTGGCATGAAAACAGAGGCTGAGTTTTAGAATGTTTCTAAATAACGATGCCATTTTCGCAGCGTGTCGTGCTGAAGCGTCATTACCCCTGTGAGAGGGACTCTCTGAACCTTGCCCAGAATTCTAGAGGATACGAAAACACCTTGCCGTCAGCAGGAACATACAGAGCCCCATTACTGAACATCAACTGTCATGTATTGTTGGCCGTGTGTTGATGCTGGCTCCTCCAACATTCTCATTTCCAGACTTCATAAATGTTAGTTACTTGTTCATGGAGTACCAATAACTGGTAGATATCTCCCACTCCCGTATCTTTAAATCGGATATTGTCTGAGAAGTCTCCGGGTCAGCACGTGGAAACTCCGGGTCGCGGGAGAGGTGTTCCGGCACGCCCCACTCCCCGCCCGCTTCCCCATTAACAATAGCATGTGTCCCATGACATCACCAGGGCCGCCCACCATCAGCAGGAGCACCCACAGACGTCAGCAGGACCTCGCCTCGGCACCCCACAAGGGGGAGCTCCTGGCAGCGGAGGCAGAAAGTTCCCAGGTATTCATTGAAGTTAAAAAGAAGAAAGTATCCTATTGCAGGGGCAGAAGAAGGCTGCATGCTGCCCCCCGGATTGGATCTGATTTGAAGATTCCAGGTCAATGTTTTCTTCTTATTGTTTTGATATATATCCTGACTTATAATCACCAAGGACTCATCAGAAGGAAGTCAGGACCTTTAAGGATTTTCTATACAGAGATTCTACCCGGGCTTATGAATAATATGGGCATAAAGTTAAAAAAGGGGGCAAACTAGTTTCTGCATAGGCCTCGTGTGATCCCTGTAACCTATATTTCATTAAAAAAATAATCTCCAACACCCTGGTATCATTATACGTTATCAGGGCCAGAACCCCAGTGAGCTGCCCCTGCCAGAAGATCAATGAAATCTGATTACAATACAAAGGAGTCAGCTCTGGACTATTTAATGCCGCAAATCTACCCATTCATCCCGAGACAATAAGGTTTGGGTGAGAACACCGTGAGAGCTGGAGGTATGACTGCGACCCCATGCTGTAAGCTTCTCTTCATTTTATTACTGAACTATAAGAAGATCTAATGTGAAGGGACTTTTTATGAATCTCGCCTCTGTTCATTTTTACTTATGAAACTCCGACTTCGCCAGGAAAACCATCAAACAGCATCTTTTGGAGGTACGCTGATGCAAAAAAAAAATGAAAAGAGGCACAGGCAGAATTCATCCATTTAAAGTAAAATCCTGAGAATGTGTGAAGTATTGCCGTTACATGTCATATGCTGTGGATTGGAACATTCACATCAGTGACAGAACCACATATAGCGCCTATATTATTGTGTCGACTTCAACAAACATCTTCGTAACAGCGGGGATCGGAAAGATTCTCCGCGCCGGAGTGAATAGACCTTGTCAGATTTTACAGGGAAGGCACGTTTGCACCTGGTTCCTAGAATCTCCAGCCATGTTTATCATCACTAGCCCTCAAATACCCCCCAACAGGGTAGATTTCCACAGCACGGGTGGATTAATCAGTGACTTTCCAACCTGTGTCCATGAACGAGCCACCTGTGGTTGCATGAAGAGAAGCAGAAAACCAGTTGTGGGGTAACTGAGGATTGATGTTGTGAAATCGGACAATTAAACAGCAAATCCAAACTTACCATTCACCGGAAGCTGAAATCACGGGGTATATATACTGTATGTACATGCAATGTTCGCAAATGTACAGGACAGGCGGCGGAACCGAGATCCATTTCTGCAAATAAAAGCCTGTTCTTTCTTCTTTGAAAAGAACACAACTGTATCGCTGCTGTGAATAAACTTATCAAGCTAATTGCGTCCCCTGTAAGGAATATCCTTTGGGTTTGCAGCGCGGGCTCATTTGTTACGCATTGGCGCAAGTCGATACGACGGCACGTCTTGAGACTTCTAAGCAGGCGGTGCTTTCTCGAGACGCCGGTGGTTTAAGGAGCTGTGGGCGAGCGGCGAAAGGGTTAATCAACATACTAGCCAGACACTGCAGCTTGTAGCAACTAGTGAATTGATTTAAAAGGTTTAATACGAGCATCAGCTTGCGCCTATTACTGCTAGTAAGCTGTACTGAGGTTATTTGTTCGCTTGGAAAAAAATAGTGTTGCTTAGAATGAGCACATTAAGGGTAAAATTGCAGAGAAAACCCCATTACAACTTTATTGCTGGCAAATTGGAACCAAAGCTCGTCTGTATTTCAATTACTCAGTTACCAAAGAGATAAATCCTTTCTTTTATTTTTTTTTTTCTTCTCTCCTTCTCCTTTTGCAGACGTTCAATCTCAGACTCCGTGATGAGAAATCCTCTTATTATACCCTACCGACAGCACGCGGTTTTTCTTAGCAATTTCGAGAAATTGTCCATTAAGTTCTTTTTATTACGTCCCAAAAGCTTCTAAGCTCACAAGACATTTATCACGGAGAAATGCTGGCCAAGGCGTCTCAAGGTTCCTCCTCTCCCCCCCGTCGGAGTCTCGCCGGTTCCTTAACGCACGTCACATTGCGTGTTTAACATGTGGCACAACTGCTGCGCAATTTTTTATTTTTTTTTTCTCCTTCCCATTAAAAAAAAAAAAAAAAAAAAATATAAAAAAGTTAGAGACAAGAAAGAAACAAATACGGTTATGAGATTTTTAACACCTTCATTATCAATTGGACAAGTGATATATTGTGATGGTCCAATTGAATTTCCAATTTTTGTCCCATATTTCTTCTCATTTTTCTCTTGAATGTTTTCTTTCTCCTTTTTTTTTTGATAAATGAGTTTGGTGCTTATCTATTCCACAGCAATACAGCATTCCCTTCAAGACAATACAAAAACTATCATAAAAAATAAATTATGAAGGTCACGGCTTGTCTCTTTGGTGTATTTTTGCCAATGTATGATAAGGACGAAAATTAAAAAAAAAAAAAATAAGGGGAAATCTTTAACACAAGTCAGTTGAATTATCGAATGCGCATTTACATTCCCGTCTTAAAGGGGAATGGTCAACGTTTTTAGTCTAACCAAATGAATTTAGCTTATTCTTTCTCGTCCATCACGTTGTTTTGGAGGCATACCTGCATTATCTGACCAATTTCTTGCCGTGAAGTTCTCTCACTTCTCCTCTTACCAAGGCTGCTTGGAGGCAGGAACCAAGCAGGGTTTTTGGCAGCCCCACCTGTTTCTATGTAAGTACCGCTGACTTCCAAGCAAGTTATATCTATTTCTGCTGATGTCCCAATCATTTCCACGGGTGGCCCCCCCTACATAGAATATAATGGCAGATAAGAACCAAAAGGTCCATCCAGAAAAAACCCTATGGGGTCCTTGGCCTTGACCAGAGGTCTTTGTGTTTAGAGGTGCCTGCATTGTAAAGAGGTCCTTTAGATTTGTGAATCACAACTGCACACCAACAAAACCGAGTAACAGAGTCCGAGGATCAAGAAGGAATTAGCATCATGTTTGGAGCGGTTTAAAATCGGAGCAGGTACCGCATGCGCGTCTTCATTCTCCGATATGTACTGCAAATTACCTGCCACGTCAGCTGAAAGGCCATCAAATGCAATCACTTCAATAGCTTAATGGTCACTTCTACGGATCTGCTAGCTCAAGGTGCACTAAGGCTTTAAATGTGTATTTTGCATAAAAAGATTGTATATTACTTGTCCGTATCTGGAGAGATTCGCGGGTTTGATCCTAAATCTCAGGGTTTAACTCCAATCTCAAAAGGGCAGATTTTCAAGGTCACACCATCTGGAGCCGATCCTGTCCTCTTCGGCAGATGAGATTGTGATTCTGACAGATTTGTCACATTGTAATCCTCGAATACAGATAAAACGACAGACATTTGGAAATCCTGTCGATTAAAGTATTCCAAATGCGCAGGTATTAGAGCTATTAGATGGCTACGGTTGGCGGGTTATGGGCTATTAAAGGGTTAAAAGAGTTTATTTAGAGACTTATCATGTATGAACATTTAAATCGATGTAAATCTGATTGGATATCTGTCCTCAATAGTCATGTAAATGTAAAAAACATTAAAGTCTTGTTATAAATAAGAAAAACATATGAATATAATCAAGTATTTATATCTCCACCATATAGCTTGGGTTGATTCACTATTAATTTGTTTCTGGCATAGGCTTGTATGGTCCTTTTGTTCAGCAGCGATTTGGTTAAATATGGTCCAGCTGATAAAGGGATAATGCATTTTTTTTTCTGTGATTTCTTCTTATTAGAATAAGAATCACTGATATGTTGATTAGAAACCCCCGCCATCTCTCCCCTCTAAGCCCCGCTCCTGGCTGTATTGCTGGAGAGGTGAAGCATGTGGCATAAAATCTATAATTGTAATCAAGTGTGTCTAAAAGCTGTCATTACCAGGAGCCACTCCAAAGTCAAGACAGCAATAAGGCACCCAACTGCGGGCTGCAAGTCATCTCCACTGGGGCCGAGTGTACAGAAAATCTCTACAGCCTATAGCCCGTTCCCTCCTTATGTCACTGAAGAATTCATCATCTATATCTATATCCTTGGGATTAAAGAAGATGCTCCATTCTATAGATTACAGATGTGACCTTTGATTTAAACTCCAGCCTTGTCCCAAAGGATCAGGCGAAAGGTCGCCAATCAAGATGTCACCCGTCCTGGCACAACATTATGTTAGACTCACGTGAAGGAAACCTAATTGGGACGATAGAAGATAAAGGGACTGGCAGCAAAAAGAGATGCACATTACAAATATAGTTTGGAAAGTCTAACTGCTCCTATAACCAATGTTATTTCCTCTATATCATATACATTATATATATATATACACACATACATATATACATATATATATATATACATATATAATTTCTCATTCATATTTTTTTCTCTCCCGGAAACACTTGTCATGTGACAAAAGGCAGGCAACGATAGGCTGTTGCCATAGAAAGCAAAAAAAAAAAAGCTTCTTTAAAAGTTGCTGAATTTTTTCCCAATGAAACCTTCAGAGGAAAAGGATAGAATAGCAGGTACGCTAGATTTATTTCCCTAAAATAAGATGTATTTTGGTAAGTGGATCAGCAACTTTATTTCATGATGCCTCCCCCAACTGCTCCTATAATCAAGCCCTAGACGGCAATACATCATAACGGGTTTGTATACCAAGTAAACTATAGGAAGACCTGTTATTACATTGGAGACAACACTGGACCGTATAGAACACCCTTAACGGTGTATATATATGTATATATATATATATATATATATATATATATATATATACACATATATATATATATACACAATGGTACCAAATATAGCCGTGTTTTGCTTATTACTGACACGGATACCCAAACAAGACAGCATGCGCGTGATGTGACTGGCGGCTGCGCGGCTCGGAATACGCGAGACCGTGTTACAAAAGTTGAAGTGCGCCAAATCAAAGAACCCTTTCTTTTCCTGACATTTGAATTTATGCAAACTCAAAGGACTGCGAGACAACAAGGTTTAATTATAATATACATTTCTCCTGCATAAGTCATGCCAATTACATCTGATTGGATATTTTCTTTATTCAACAAGCCCCTTTCATGTCATTTTAATTTACTGTCAAAGCAGCCGGAATATTGGAAACTAAATTATTTACTTCAACCCATAAACCAATAATGTTCCATTTGTCTCGTACAGGGAGAGCCTGGGCTAACAAGATTATTAAGGACATTGCTTGTAATGGTGAATGTCCTTCACCGCATATGTGCTCCCGCTGCGCTCTCAGAAAGCAGACTTCAAAGCCCCTTGTGCAATTCCGTCACACCGCCTCTGATTTCAATTACTGCCTCTCTGGGCCGTGCGAGAACGGATCAGACGCACCGAGAGCCGCGTGTTCACAGGGGACCAGTATCCCCGGCGCGCAGGGGGGGAAACGCACACACCGACTCCCATACAATACTCTCTCGGAGCAACGAGAACCCTCGGCTGGATTTAATTCAAGGAAGGAATGGCCCAGTAATGGAATTTGAAACTTTTTTTGGGCTCGGTACAGGCATGTCCTGAATACAAAAGGCCAAAAGGCCTAATGGGGACATTTATCTACCTATCTCGGTAATTGTTCAATTTTACAGAAGCACAACAGATATAATTATACAACGGAAATAGTCTGCCATTTGTGAGTCTGTTGTGAAAAGGTTACATGGGGGAAAAAAAAAATCAGTATCTGGTCAAAATTTCATGAGGGATTTCTATGCATAAGACCAGGACCTCAATTAAAGCCTTAATAATATAATTTGATTCTTTTTCATGAAATTCCTTAGCGCGAATAACCCACATATATATATATATTGGAATGCGTGTGGTTGTTTGTGTTAGATGAATAGATTTTTTAATGAAAGTGTATAAAATAAAAGAGTACGGCTCAGACTGAGCAGGGGGTGTTCTTTGGTGGGGTGACGCAATTATAAGGGATTGCCTCTCCCCCATTTCACCCCAATTTCTATCCACTCTACTATATCACTAAAGCAACCCGGGGCTAGCAAAAACTAATATTGCTTTTAAAAGTGGTCTTATCACCAAAACTACCAAATGGAATGCCCAATCAGCAGAGATATTCTATTGGTTGCTATAGTGATAAGGCCAGTTTTAATACTTTGCACCATAATGTACGTTATTTCCATAATCTTTGCTATAAAAAAAAGATTTCTTCTTCTGCGGCATAATGAAGCTGTGTGGATTTGTTGAGAGTTATCACATTAGTTACTTTGAGGCACACCAGGCTGGTTAAGGAAACTTTTCCATGCTGTTCCAATCTCCCAACTGGAATCGGTTGACTGGCACAGCCAGAGCCAGTCAACCGATTCCTACAGGAACCTCATCTACTTCTTTACAGTTTCCTCTAAGCGCCTGATTACCTTTTCTGTAGCCATGTAATCCTGCTGGCAAATGATGATACGCACAGAAAGGATTTGGCATATGGTTTGTGTTCTTCATTTTATATTAATATTTACTTTGCGACACACAGAGTAGAGTCCCAACTAACAAGTTCTACCCCTTCCAGTCCAGCATCCTTGCAGTCACGTGTACTCACACTCATATACAAGTTGTGTTATTATGTTTGTTGATAATGTTCTTACTTCTCTCAGCATCATTGGTGTCGACCAATTTGCCAGAGAGAGATTTAAAGCATCTGCTGCTTTAAAACAATGTTGACTTGCAAGGATCTAATCTTGCGGATAGCACTGGTGTCCACCTCAAAGTAACGGCGACTCCACCACCTGCCATACAAATAAATGCTATATGTGTTACAGACTCCACTTTATAAAGTCATTCCTGGACGAGTAAAAATTCAGCAAACCACCTTACTGGTATCCCAATCAAGTCGTTTTTAACTATTATTCCTTGTCGGGTCCATTGGCTGGTACGTATTTATAAAATACAGATAGATATTTACTAATAAAAGACAGAGAACTGAAAATATACACTCTTAAATGTGAGAAATAACTTTAGGATCCACCTAGGCTTGTTTAGAACACTTCTTTCTTTCTGAGTGGTGATTGACACAAATTAAAAACAAGCCAATGTTGGTTAGTTATTACATCTGGAGATACGGCCCTTGCCATATCCGTCAGCCTTCGACATATAGCGCAGAGAGTGTTCACATTCATGCAAACCTCTTGGCTACCAGGAGCAGAAGTGGCTCCACTTGCGTTGCTCTGGGCTTTGTAGGATGCTCTGGTTGGCGACAGGTGGGGAACGCTGGGGTAACAATCACGCCTGGATAGGTTTACAGATGTGCTCCCCCCGGCGCTGCCCCAGAGCCAGGAGCGGCTCATGATTTATGCCCCTCATTACAGACAAATGTGCAATTAGAAGGGCCCCCCACCACTGAAAGAAGGGATGCCAATGCTGGAGTGGGTGGCCAAGTCCTAGCCATGCCCCTGGAAAAGACATTTATTATCACGTCAAACCTTACCACAAAGACGGTTTAAAGGGCAGAAGTATTAAACGCCATACACCAGATGCAGGCAAGGAGCACTAATTCCTAGTATACTCTAAATAAAGACTAGAATTAATTATTGCTTTTTTTTCTAAGTAGCTTGTACCAAAGAACCTAATTTATACAAATCAGACACTGTCATTCATGTGCGGGTACCTGAAATATTAGGTTCCCAACTGGAAATCATTTTATTCTCGAAAAATCAGACTTGCTTTTCAAAATGCCCTCTTTCTACAAAATGCACTTTTAGTATTTCCGTTATGCTATTATGTATAATACGCGCATACAGCGCAGAGACTAGAGAGTGTTTATACATTAAATAGTTTATTTCTAAATTCATAAAGTCACATAAAAGTCTTGGAAAAAAATCCCTGCCCCTAGACAGATCTCTTCCCAGACCCCAGAACCCAAAATGTCTGTCTTTGAACATTTGAAATGCTGACAGATATGGATGGGAATGTACATTAGCTATTTCAAATTTTGGTAGAAGTATGAAATAATACTAGCATGGTGCGATACAAATCATCCTCACGCCATATGGGAGAAGAATCAACTCCAATCTCAAGGTCCTACACTGTAGCTCATACCTTCATATACTGAACAGATTTGTCTCTTCGCTGGTGCTTCTATTACTAGTACATCATTCCTAAAACACATGCTTGAACACAATTGAAGGTGTTGTTACATGAAAACAGAAATCCCTATGGGCAGTATTAGAACCAATGGCTTGTCCACCATGGTTTGAGAACTTCTCCGTAGAATCTTCATGATGGACTCCAGTGAGATTAAGGCACTGAAGGATCTCAGTATCAGTTTCAAGTCATGGAGACGTGTATGCCTACAAGCGAATGGTGCTTTGTTTTTGTAAACAGTTGCAATTAGGCGAATTTGGTTGTTAACATCTGGTACTGGAGGGAATCCGTCAGCAAAAGATTGAGAAACAATTTTATCTGAGGACAGCTGCGGTAAATGAAAATGGCTCCTCTCTGCAACATCACGGACTTCTCTTCACTCTTCTGTGCAAATATTTACATATTCATTCTACATAATGCACATAAATGAGTCAGACTTCTATATTTCAATTGGATTCCTTTAAAATGGAAGCATTGCTAATAGTGCTGCATAATCTGATGGTTCACTGTTTAAGAATATATACTTTAAGGGGTGCCATGAATATTGGGTGACGTCGCAAACTAAAATGTCTTCCAAATATCTTTTTTAAAACATTCTGGGTATGTATCTTTCAGATGAAGTCTATGGAATACTTTGTTGTTTCCATGATCTCCTTTTGGCCCTGCATTCATGGTGATCCTGGTCACTCTTCAAGCTTTAAGAATGTCCCTCAGGCAGATAAATCTACAATGTATTTCTATGTAGCTCCTAATGCCATGAAATCATGATCTACAATGACATAGCTGTTTATTTTTGCCCAGTCCACCTGAAACCCATATCACAACCAACTGAGCCGCAACCAATTAAGCTCCCAAAGCTTTACACATAGGATGTGTAGGGCATTTTTTGGCCCACGTCATCTTTGTTACCCCAAAAGAAATAAGACCCTTGCATGAGAACACGTGAGTCTTACCATCATCAAGGTATTAGAGATGGATGTTCCATTTATGAAGTTCCTACATACTCCACATTCTACGTCCTCATTGCAGAATATCTGTAAACTTCCGTTTACGATTTCACCTTGTAAAAGCTACTTAACGATTTTATGGGAAAAATGTGCTTGGCATAACTGTATCAATGTCACCTAAATGTCCGTTTGTAGACGGCAGATCCATAGACAGGATGCAAGGGAAAATATTTTGGCTCCCACTCTAGTGTTCTAAATCATCTCAAGGGCAAGAACCTTACAAACGCTGTTCATTACAGAGTAAAAAATATATATTATTGTTACAATATCGTGTGTATTACAAGCTCTGTAAACCTCACAGGGTTCCGCTAACCAGTACTTGTCTCAACTGGGTTGGTCAGGCACCTCTCCCTGTGTACTTACACCCAATGCTTCCAAATTGATTCCCATTTGAAACATTGGAATCGAGAAAATATAGTTGTAGACTACCTGGGAACTCTCCTGCTTCCCCGAGTCTCTGAGACATGTCGCCGGCCGCTTCAGTAACGAAGTACAAAAATAATTATAGTCAAAATGTTTTTTTTCTTGCGTAATTTGAACAGAGACGTGGGTTAAAATAAGGGCAAAGAGTATGAGGCAAGAGGACTCGTATCCGCCGTCACATTTTATGGTTGCATATGAGAAATGATTTGTCGTTATTATGGAGGGATCTGAACCCATGCTGCTAAACACACCACTCTGATTTTGAAAACGGATGCGTTATGGGAGCAGCGACCAAAACAGCTCTCCTCCTCCTCCTCAGCCAAAAGCAATTTCTTTTTCTAATTTTAGTTATGCACAAGCCTGCGGGCATCATGAGCGTTTAGTAATTAGTTTTATAATTACTGCTGTTTTGCTCGCTGTCATTCAATTTTTCTTACAGCCCAGCCCGGGAATGCAATGTCTCTTGCCCACAGCTGTGGAAATTGCTCTCCGATTAGAAAGCAAAAAAAAAAAAAAAAGGCAAAAAATAAATAAAATATATAAAACAGAGAGATAACGAACAGCAACAGTCTTTGTTGGTTGAGATAGGATGCACTGCCTGCTGCAATTAACTCTTTTTTAGATTCACGTTGCTTTCTACTGCCTAAAGGGTTAATGCTTGAAATGTGCTCCTAGGCATTTACTGCTATGCCAGTCAGTCAAAACATTCAGTTTTGCAAACATCTTATTCACCGTTTACAATGACAATCAGGCAGTTTAAATTCCATTGTTCCTCCGTCTCTTAGCTCTTCCCTCTAATGTTTTGTCAATCCAGCTGGAAAGAGGTAAATGTCTAGGGAGCTGAGCTAAAACCACGCTAGGTCTCCAAAAAAACCATCAAACGGGGTACCATATTAGGGCCAAACGTGTTTCATCCCACAATCTGTATGGAATCCCTTACCCCGTAATGACCCAGCTAATTATTTAAGTTTTTTAAGGCTGGACCCTTCTAATGTATCATGCCCTGCACCTAATGCTATCATATTATTCCATAGGAGGAACATGGATATAACCATATCAGTCCACGAGAAGATGGACACTTTAGTCAAAGGTGATACCTTTTACTGAGTGAACATAGAAAGAGATAGAGAAAGTAAAGTAAGTTTATGGAGACTTGGTGGCCTTAGGTCCCCAAAGACTGTGCAAGGCTTTCTATACTTTCCCAACAACAGGTATAACTTTTAAGAAAGGACTCCGTACTACCTGCCAGAAAGGGATTTCAAAAGCTACAGGAACTTTCTTCCTCAATGGATAAATGTTAAGATGAGAGAGAATTTTACAAAGATTTCCAAGTCATGCCACCTCCCAACATCTGGTAGAACCAGCAGCGCCACCAAGACATTAATACTGTCAAACCCTAGACTTTCTGTCCTTCTTTAGGGTAGATTTCTGCCGATCCAATATGCCAGTGTCACTTCTACAGTCTTTTCTGTGGTTTAGCTTTTTTAATGGAAAACGTTTTAAATAGAATTGATCTTACTTTTCCATAAAGCATATAAAACACGCATATAAAGACTGAGTCTTTGGCTTTTTGTAATTGAGCACATGGTACATCATTTGATGTGACATCAGAGACTTAAAATAACATATGCTCACCAAAAAAATGTATCTGGATATATAATGACACCCATATAAACATACCTGGGAACTAAAAGAGCTGAATGAAATGCTTCAAGTATTAACTTGTTAATAGTCCATCACAGACTATTGTTGCTTTTGTGGACTACTGTAGTCGCTAAAAGGTGGCAACATACATTTTTCGTTTATTTAAAATAATTTAATAAACAAACAGGATGTTAAAAACAAACATCAGAATAAAACAAACTTTGAGTAAAATGCATCTCTTGTTTTTATTTCCCAACCTGCCCCCCAGTTATGCATATCTGAGCCCAGGCTTGCCACACTGCCTCCCAAATATGCCTTATATCCCCTATATGTCTTATACACCCCTGATATGCCACTGTGCCCTTGGATGTGCCTTATACCCCCTGATATGCCACTCTGCCTCACAGATATCCCTTATATCCCCTATATGCCATAGTGCCCTCTGATATGCCTTATACCCCCCTGATATGCCAGTGTGCCCTCTGATATGCCTTATACCCCAAATATGCCACTCTGCCCCCAAACATGCCACTCTGCCCCCCAAATATGCCTTATACCCCCTATATGCCACTGTGCCCCTGATATGCCTTATACCCCCTGATATGCCACTCTGACCCCCCCTAGAATTACCCCACGTGTTCCATACTCCTCAGTGTCTAGTAGGGGCAGCCGGTGAACGTTGGAGCTTCTATGACTGAGCACCGGAAGGTCATGTGATGCCGGTGCTCCATCATAGGATCCCCAGCGGAAGTGCCGGCAGTAGCATCATCGCCCGACGTCGTGCAATGCCTGCAGACAACCTCCACTGCTGGTGGCCGGTTCTTCCGCCGGGGCTTCTATGGTGGAGCACCGTTAGGTCATTTCACGCTGGTGCTCCATCATAGGGGAGGATCTGGGTCTCCTGCAGCACTGCGGGGGATCTGGATCTTAGTGTTATTATCCAACCTCTGTTTGAGGTCAGATTATAAGACGAGGGTATTTTTCAGAGCACTTGCTCTGAGGGTATTTTTCAAAGCACTTGCTCTGTAAAAAATACTCATCTTATATTCGATAAAATCGATTAAAACTAATCGATAACGAACTTCGTTGGCAACGATTTTCATTGTCGATTTTATGGATTCGTTGTTGCAGCCCTACTCTTATACAGTAAGAGAGTTCTAATAGAATGACGGAATTAAAACACGCATGGGAAAGGCATAAATCTATCCTGAATTTAAGACGAGATCGAGGATTGATTAAGGTCTGCATCTTTACAGCAGGAAAATTGGCATACCAAATGAGCCAAATGGTTCTTATCTGCCATTTCATAAAAAACATTATCTTCAAGAAGGCACCTTAATTGATCCCGGCATTATTAAAACGTGTGAAAGAATCTTCTCCGGATGAAACGACCTTTGGAATTTTCACCTTTAGATTGTCACAAATATGATAAGATTTATATCAGAGATGTACACGTCTCCAATAAAGCGTTTTTTAAAAATGGAAGAGAAAATAGAATTTGGAACCTAAAAGAACTCTTCATCTTCAAGCCCGATGGGCGAGTAGGAAGTCTGGTCAATATTAAACCATTGGGGATATGATAGAGGACACATTATAATTATGGTTGTATTTAAAGGTTCTCTCTTTTTATGTTAACATAAGATTTTTGAAGGAAAGGAGGTATCAGGGCAGTAGAGGAAGAGGTAGGAATGGCTACCATATTTCTAAGAGAAAAGTGAAAATATTTATTAAATCTGATTTTGTACTAGTGACAGCTAAATCATTAGATTTGTTAATTCAATTATTCAAATGTAAAGAGATGCATAGTACAATTTAGTAAATTAACCTTGCATTAAGTCACTAGCCCAGTGAACTCAGCAAGTATAGTCTAATTACATTATTAATTACTCCTATACACGTCTGGGTCAATGTGCTTTTGAAAGAAGCCCCATCCCCAAACAATCTCTTTTTTTCATTATCTTTTTTGTGTAGTATGTATGAAAAGTGAAATAATTGTGAAAGCACAAGCTAATCTCTGGTTTAAGGTTTCTTATCAGAAGAACAGGCTATATGGATATGAAGGGGTTAATCCTACCCCGACTATATTAGCCGTGCTGTCAGTCAGGGAGAATGCCGGACTCATTAATCTGCCATCTTTGTTTACCTCATTGCACAGCCTGATTAAATGAATGATTGCTGACAGCTCTCTGCATTTTTATTGTGTACACCCCGACAGCAAAGAACGATTTAGTATCAATGAATACGGAGCTAAAAAGCATCTCTGTGGGTCTCAGAGACCGGTGCAGTCAGAGGGGTTCAACCTGCTGTAAGTCATTTAATTAGCAAGGTTCGTGTGCGCATCGTACATGGTTTACGAGAACGTCGCTGTTTATAGAACACAAACTGATCACTGATCAGCAAGTTACCCCTTGCTACGATAAAAGCAGAAGAAGCAACTACAATTAGTTTTGGGGACATATCCCATGATGGAAGAGAGAGATGTTTGTAAGCTTGGGACATATTTCTGTTATTGCTATGTCACTAAATCATAATTTGATTTGAACAAAAAGACAATTTAGGTGGACAATCAGTCCATATATAATTGCTTATACATTATATGAACAAAAGTATGTGGACACCCCTACTAACCCATTGGTAAAAGGTGGTTAAAATCCAGGAGATGGGCAACCATCTCCGAAGATAAACACCGGCATTGGAATCGGTCGTACAGAAGAGCTCAGTGACGTTAAACATGGCAGTGTCATAGGATGCCACCTTTGCCATAAGTTATTTTGTGGCATTTCTGCCCCAGTCTACTGTAAGTGCTATTATGGTAAAGTGGAGGCATCTAGAAGTAGAAACAAAGCGTCAGACCATGCACAACCACAGAGCGGGGCGACGGAGTGCTGAAGAGTAAAAATTGCCTGTCCTGTATGGCATCAAGCCCTGCACACAAGCTCAAGATACTTTCTGTAATGCCAAATGGGGCATTTGAAACATATTCTCTGAATCACACTTAGCTATCTGGAAGTTTGATGGACTAATCTGGGTTTTTTGGATGAAACACTACCTACCGGAATATATAGCGCCTACTGTAAAGTTTGGTGGAGGGGGGATTATGGTCTGAGGCTGTTTTTCAGGGGCCCCTTAGTTCCAGTAAATGGTAACATTAATGCTACAACATACAAAGACATTTTGGACAATGCTATGCCTCCAACTTTGTGGGAACAGTTTGGGGAAGGCCCTTTTCTATTCCAGCATGACTGTGCCCCAGTGTACAAAGCTAGGTCCATAAAGACGTGGTTGGATGAGTTTGGTGTGGAAGAACTTGACTGGCGACACAGATCCCTGACCTCAACCCCATCCAACACCTTTGAGATGAACTGGAACACAGATTGTGAGCCAGACCTTCTCATCCAACATCAGTCTGACCTCACAAACGCTCTACTGGATGAATGGGCAAAATTTCCCACAGGAACGCCTCAAAATGTTGGGCAAAGCCTTCCCAGAAGAGTAGGAGCTGTTTTAGCCACAATATGGACCAACTCCATATTAAAGCCCATGGTTTTGGAATGGGAAGTCCAACAAGCTCATATAGGTGTGATGGTAAGGTGCCCACATTCTTTTTTGATCATATAGTGTATATTCTATAGTTTGAACAGTGCTGCAGTATATGATGGCACTATATAAAACAAATAATAATAATACTTAAATCAATCAATTGTATTCATATTTCTCTGCAATTATAGAGCTGCTAGTTAGAGGACAGACAAATGATTGTGACCTATCCCATCTAACATATTTTGCACCATAACTCCTACTTACTGTAAGAATGGCATTTATAATATTATTGTTAAATGTTTAATGTATAAAATGCTAGTCTTGTCTAACGTTATGTGCAGCAAAGGTAAAAATGTACATTTAAGCTGCATTTACGGCATAACATATGTGTAAGTTCCGCTAAAGATAACATCACATTAGGGGTTAGTAAGACCCCTTGTTGGGCACCACATAGTGTGTTATGGCCAAGGCAAACCCTGGGCTCATGTTGTCAAGACACAGGGCCTAAGGTGGATTTGCTTTGCCACATATGGAGGAAAGCAAGACCCAAACCATGAGGAAGGAGTTTGAGGTGACTCTGGCAGGCTGGCAAGGGTAATTTTAGGAGAGAACCTATCCTAGTCGTAGTATACCATGGTGGGGGGAAAGCCGTTTACTCCCAAGTAAGGTCCCCACCTCCAGAAATACCTTCCAGCTAAGGGTTGGGTGGAAGATATTCTATAAGTGGGTCAGCATGAAGCATTAAAATCCACGTCTCCTCTGGCACAGATTCTTCTTCCTCTTCTCTCCATGCTCCCCAAATCCCTGGCAATGTGCTGGGAGCAGGAGAAGATTGATCTGTGCCAGCAGACACAGGGATCTCAATGCAGGGTGCCATTCAGCTGCGAACTCTGGGATCTGGGGGTCTTTGTGCTCCCAGTTGTTAAGTCACTGTACCCTAGTAAGATATTTGTAAAGAAGGTATGGTATTAACATATTAGCCAGGAGCCTAATACATATTTATTACATCGTTTGGTCCGTAACCTTGATTGCATAGTTTTATTAAGTATATTGAACTGCATAATGAAGGATTTGTGACGGATCAATTTAAACAGAACATGCTATGTATTTCTATACTGGCAGCAGAACAGTTTGAGCCTCTCAACGAACAGATAAATGTGTAAAAACTCACCTTTGACAGATGTATTGGGGGGTGGCCCTTCCATCCTCAGGTTCCATGGTGGGTCTCCCTGGTTGGCAAAGTCTCTCATCTTCAGATAGCTTATCGTCAACCGGATAATGGATGCCTTGTCCAGTTGACTGGTGATGGCCGCAGGCAGCGGTAGTAGTTTGGCCAGCTCGTAAAACTCAAAGTTCTCCTTCCCACGTCTGGAACGAGCTGCGTCCCTGGATTTCTCTTTCCGCAGGGCTTGTAAACTGTGAGAGTGAAAATGAGAATAGTTCCATGAGGGTATAATCCCTTTATTGCACTTTATATAATGACTAATAAACATTTGGATCATATATTATTTTTCTGGCAGCTTGTTTTGGTATTTGACGGCATCAGTGACTTTAACAGTGTAATATTGGTACATATCTTTTTTATCACGTTTGGATGATCCCAAATCCCTAAATGTTTTGTGGTCCTTGCAGATTAATTCCATAACCACTACCCTATATATTAGAAAAAGTTATCATGGAGAAAGAGACTCTAATTATGCCCAAGTGGGACTCATTATTCACTCAAAAAACATACCCTCTAATTATACCTTACATGGTTTTTTCCCCCCTTACGGATTCCTGAAATCGGAATTCTTCCATGGAACGAGCTGATTTACCCAGATCAGGTCTCTATTGAATTGATCTATAAGCAGTTTTTTGCTATCATCATGCATATTCTAAAATACAACGTTTCTATTCAAATAAAGAAGCCCTGGGGCAAAGTTTTAAAGGTACCACAGCAACTGCCGGAATGGTCCAGCAGAGACAGTACTTTGGTTGCTATGGTAACAAGAGGACATTTACAAGCATGGGAGTTAGAACAAGTCAGAGTGTACACGTGGCATACGCGAGTTACCAGGAGTACATTGAAGGCTGACGCTCCATTATAATTTGAGGTTCTCAACCTTATCACCCCACTGCTCAGCATAGAGAACTCAACAAAAGGTGCCGAGAAGAAAGGAATGTGACCTAGTAAGAATCCAATGTTTAAGGGTTAACTTCATATTAATTCTCGCTCTTCCACTTTGGATGTGCCCGTGACGCGCATGCGTCAGGTTACGGTTTTTGCTGGGCACACCGTCTATTAATCAATTACTCCGGCCTGGGAGATGTGGAGGCTGCTGAACATCCCCAATTCACCCATCAAAAATTAATCAAAGGCTATCACTCGGCAGCTTTGAAGCCTCCCTGGCACCTCTCGTGTTTCAGTGTCTAGCAATCAGAGGCACCACGGGCACTCCCCACCCTAGCCTCAGTAATGGAAAAATGTGTTCTAACATGCAGAGCATTGCAGCATCTAACAGGAGAACAAGTGGTCGCGAGCCACCGCTGGGGCCTCTGGGAGAAGCTGAGCGGCTCAAGTTAACCACTTCACAGCCACCGATAGCTGTAGTAAATATCAAAATAATATTCAGATCCCAAAAGCGTCAGGCTCTGTAACCGTGATATGTCCATACAGAAACCCAGCTCCAGACATCATCGACACATAACTCCCAAGTGTCCCTTTTTTCTCACCCTGGTGTCCCTATTTTGTAAGAGTTCAAAATGCTTGGTGGGCATGAGTTCTACAACCATGAATCTCAAAATGATGCATATATAGACAACAGAAAATGTGTTACTATGTTACATTTTGTACGTAGAATATAAAAGCCTTATAAACAACCATCAGCAGACCACAATGACGGGTAAAAGGTCTTGATAAAATCATGCCCCCTACACATACCCACCATGACAAATGGGTCAACACGGGAAATGTTGGGCGGTGTACCTACACGTTATATGCGTATATCACATGTCCCTTTCTGTTTGCAAGGGTTATGTTTAACGCAACGGGCTCTAGATACATCTTGTCTCTTGTTCCTCCCTGAAGTCCATCTCAGTAAACCTTCTCTTATGGTCCTTCCTCTTCCCTTCTCTACCTGACTGTTGGTGGTGCCAGCGCCACTATAGTCATAACCATCTTCTACCCACTGAAGGCTGTGACCGATGGGTCCAAAAGAGGGGCATGGGGAGCTGTCCTTTTTGCCCTGTCTTTTAAAGACAGTCCAGTTGTTTGTAGACATCCCGTTGGGTGGATTCTTTCGGCGTACAAGCCCATGGACTTTATAACGCCTGTGCTCTAAAACAAGCACAGAATCCTCTAACAGATACCAGAAAGCCGCCAGTTATACAAATAGGGGAATGGGAAACTTATCTGAAAGAATGTGGAATTAATGGAAAATACATTAAACTACATAAAAAAGCAGAGATATCCACCAGAACCCTTCCAACAAACGGACCATTAATTCACCGCTAAAGTTTAAAAGGGTTCATTTCGGACTATGAAGAAGCCCGACATTAAAGGGCCATGGTCCTGGAGTTACCCAGTGAAGCTAGCACTGCTGTGGGGGTAAGTGCACCAGGCTCGGGTTTTTGCCCTAGGCCTAGGGTAACTGATGCTGTTACCGGGGCAACATGTCCCTCTCCCCATTAGAAATCCACCCCCTGCCTCTGGGCTGCAATGCTGGGATACTCAGCCTGTCGTGTTCTACAACAGTGATCTGCCATTTATATCACGCCAAAATACGCTGCTATATTTAGTTGTGAAATTGGCCTTTTATGTTCCTGATGTTTACAGAGTCGAAGAGAAATTAATGTTGGCAGCCGCGGGCGTCTCGCCTTAACCCTTTCCTGTCAGCAGCCATCAACTACAAACACCTTTCCATGTAGCGCGTTTGCTTGCTTTATAGATAGGTATGCGGGCAGAGACAGATTTGCCCGAGGCCATGTGTAGATACCCCTTACCAAACGCTGCCTTCCCATACTGTCCTGTTATTTAACCCTTTCCTAGCAGAGAACAGCTGGATTCACGCAGGACGAAAAAGAAAGCCACAGAGCACAGATTAAGTTCCAAACCCACTATTGCTCAGCAGTTTATAAAATCATTGGACTGGAAGCTTTATGAGGATATTTAACTGAACATGCGTTTTTAACCCCTTGTGCTCCACTTTAAATTTAAAATAAAACACAATAAAATTCTATTGACTGTAAAATGGTAAAGGGAGAGCTTGGGGTTTAAGAGTGTTTACTCCAATCTCAGGGTAAACGGACAAATTTAAAGCAGCGTACAGCTAATCCTTTCAAATTCTTCTATGATTTATTCAAAAATATGTTTAACTCCTAGCAAGCCATGCTTATCATAGAGAGCCTTTATTAAAAACCACTTGGCAGGCGCCATTAGCCAGTCACTCCAATAGGATCAGTTATGGGCGAATGAATAATTAATATTATGGGTCAGCTCATTTAGAAAATTCCCAGGTATGGTTAAAAGGTTGCAACATTAAAACAGGTAAAAACGGTGGAAAGCATTGTGCGTGAAATCCATTCTTAACCTACATTGGATTGAAAAGTCCATTAGCTCCTTTTATTTCCATTTTTTTTTTGTTATTCAGGGTATTTATCAAAGTACAGGTCCTGACATCCATTTATCCCCATCAGTTCCTTGCTAAACAGACAAATAGGTAAAAAAAAGGCAAATAAATGCAATTATCACTAGCTAAGCCTAGCAGGCAGGATGGGCAGAATAGACGTGTCTCGTCTCATTACCGCGCTGACACCTGATGGGACGGGTGACCCTGGATTGGGTCAGGTCCCCCCTTTCTCTTCTACCTCCCGTGTCAGATCCAATCAGTGACAGCAAAGCCGAGACGAGCGAACGCGGCAATGCGATGCGCCAACCAAGCCCACGCTCCCGGCAGCGTAAAAGCTTGAATTGTAAGCCTTCCAGTCAAGCGAACGTGAAAATGATCACAATAATAAAATACTAAGTGTTTCAAACAGATCGTTCGGAGGGGAGAAAGTCATTCATAGAATAACTGGCCGACACGATGCCAGAAAAAACACTTCTCTTCCGTAAAGAGCTGTCACAGCTACACTGTGAATGTATGTTAACAAGCAGTGGTTGGAACGCCCTGAATCAGCGTAGCATAGAACATAATAAATGTGCCACACTCAGTGCTCTTCTGCATCTGTCAATACTCAAAATCTCTTGCTCATGCGCGAGTTAAGGACACTGCACAGGAATTGCAGACAGTGGCGGATACCTACCACGTAAATACTTGCTTTTCTTATTATTTTTTCTAGGTATATTGAAAAAAAGGATCAATTCAGCCCTTCACTTATATATATGTATGTATGTATGTATTAAAGAAGAATGAAAAATAACGATGAAAAAGGAGAAGGGGCAAGTGTTTCTGTGTTTGTATGTTTAAGGCAGATGTAGCTTGATCCTAGTCTATTTGTTTCTGATTCACCAGGGAGGGGCAGGGGAACACTATTTGGCCGTGCCCACTCCCTACCCACTCCCTACCCACTCCCTACCCATCAAAGGCCATATGGGGCCATTTCCACAAAGCCACTTCCACAAAAAAAGGAGAACTTTGGGTAGCCTACTCTAGAAAGTTCCTTGTATGGTGGCGTGTATGATAGTTAGTTTTCCCTGGGAAAAATGCTGATATTTTAATACAATTCACTGTTTCCCTATTAGTTTATAAAGTATCAAAGATGTGTCAGAAAGTTTCAATTACTTTTCTACTGCGTTTTGACAGGCCAATAAAGATATAGATTTATAATTCTTTTCCTTGAAGCATGGAAAAGACACTTGGATCTTAGCGGATCAAAGAAAAAAGTTGTAAGCCAGCAGTAAAATTTTGATGGCTGTGGCCGGCCACCTCCTTGGGCTTGTCCAACCATGATTATTTTCCTGGAAAAAAAAAAACCTTCTTAAAAACGGTCAGAGCTTTAGAGGCTAAAAACGGAATTTTCTTTTAAGAAACAGATACGCAATACTTTATAAAATAAACCCAAACCATAAAATATAGTGAAAGATTTAAGCATCTTGGGTTCCTCTCTGCATTCTCCCTTTCATCTCTGCTGTAAAGTCTCAGCCACTTTGCTCAGCGATGTTCTTTTATTCCCTGTCATATTCACAATGGCACAATATAAACGCCACAAAGTTTATAATACCTGTTAGATTATCCCAACTACGCAAGGTGATTAAGCCAGCGATTTCCATTTGTTTGTTTCCTTAAGGCAGAAACGAACGGTTTCTGCTATCTAACTAGAAAGAACGTTGATGCTCCGCAAACCGTTTGGGGTTAAGAGCGTTTTATCTGTATATTCATTATTCTGCTTGGAATGGATAAAAATCTCTGCTCGCCTTAATGATGGAACCTACAGCAGATTTCCGTCTAACTACTGCAATTTCAGCAATTCTCTCTCGAAATACAGGCATGTGTCTCCCTCCCTCGCTCCGTATCACACTTGACTGGCAAAATGATGGTTTGGCGCCTGGTTAAATTGTGCTCCATCAAAAAAAAAGGAGAGAATGAAAAAAGCAAAAACTGTGTCAGCCTCCCCTTTAGAGTAATCTCTGATGTCCTTCAGAAAATGCATTCACATAAAAAAGGCTTTAACAGCTTCACAAAAAAAAACACATTTCTTCTTTACAGCTTATATCGTGTTTATTAATACATTAAATACATATTGGATCCCATGTACCATCAACTGTGTAATATTCTCTCAAGTGTCTCTCTTTAGGTCCTAGCAATGCCGGTCTTTCCTCCCCTAATGTCCCTCGTTTTTTTTTCCCAGAATGTTTGCGCAGTATGAGAATATCACAGTGTGATAAAAATGGGGAACAAAAACGAAAATACGTTAAACTGTGTAAATTAAATTAATTCTAATTCTAAAAGCTATAAGGGCCATGATATTGGCTGCAAAGTCACCTACCCCTACCCTGAAGTGTCTCTTCTTAATCATTTGATACAGAGAGGTTGGATACAGAGTACAGTTTGCTTATAAATTAGAGGCTCTGTCCCAACGGTTGGCCAGTCTGCTTTCCACCATCTTACTACGACCTCTCGTTCCTTCCATCTCAATGTGTACAGCCCCTGCGATGTGCAATGTGATGGGAACATAGGGACAGGTGACACGGTGACATTGACACGGGTGAGACCCTTCTTCACATTTTGTAAGATGATGTACCTTAGGTTGAGGTCTGGAGGACAGGGGACGGGACATGCGCTGATAGGCCTGGAGGCTCCCCTGCCATGAAAAAAAAACATATTATACACATGCGGCAGGAGAGGCAAGATAAAATGTATCATCTCATTCAGCCATGTCATTTGTTAAGTCCCTGGGCCTTTGAAGGAGAGACCCCACCATCTCCAGATGGAAAAGAAGAGTATCAGATGTTCAGAATCAGACCTTAGCGTACACCCCATCTAGAGCCATGGCTACATATATGTCAAAACACATGTGTCTCTCACCCGCCATCTACTTCCAGGGCTGTCTTTTACTTAAGATCCTGGCCATTGTACAAATCGCAATTACAGTTACTAAAAAAATCACATAGTTGCCTATTCCTGGTGATGAGGTGTATGTGGCACAATCTACTGCAATGTATTGGTGCTCTCTGGCATGCAAAAGGTTAAGCCGTGAATTGGAGGAGAAAGAGGCAGCGAAGGGAAGATGAGGACACAGAAGGAAAGTGACGGCAAACGAAGTTACATTTTTATTGGAAAAATATTAATATGAAAAAAAAAAATCCTTTAGTATCAACTCCCAAAGCACTAAAAATTTCGCCTACAAACAGAAGACCCGTACGCTTTATTTACTCTCCGTCGTTAAAGTGAATGATTCCCTTTTGAGAAACGAGCCGGAAAAGAGGCTACGGTGGCGTACCCGGGGAAGCGCACTATAAACTACCGATATATGTTTGTTTCTTTCCAGCGCTTCTACGCGTTTTACCGGCTTAACCCCGCTATACTGCTCTGTAAATGTAATGCTTCGGATTGTTCCGTCTTGGTCGGGTGGACCAAATACCCGCCTTACCCAAATTACTATCGTGTGATGCCTACGTCGCCAAGCGGCTCCACGGGAGCTACACTCGCACTTCATTGGTTTTACAGCCCCTTGGGCCGGTCAGGGGACGTAAGAGGATCTCCTCAACTTGGCCAAGAGCCTTAGGACTGTCCTGCAAGAAGCCATGATTGTTGGGAGATGGCAGGATGGGCAGTGTCTGGATGGGGACTGAAAACACTAACCTGAAGCCCTGAGAGGGCAGGGTTTTACTCGGAGACTCTGATCCAAGCAGTTGGTCAGCTGAAACTACAACCCCTACTTTAGTGAATAAACCCCCAAGTCTCAGAAGCTTATTCATCTGGTAAGATGACGGGAAACATATTGATGAGCTTCCTTTGAGGCAGAAGCCAGGATAACACTTGCATCACCTAAGTGTACATCACACATACCGGTAATTAGGGCTCCATTACAATAACACATTTAATACAGGCTCCCCGAATGCATTCGCCATAAGAATTCCTATTAAAAGCGTTCACCCAGCCAAACGATCCTAAAAGATGTAAGATTCGGCAAATCAATTCACTATATAAAATAAACCCACGCGGAATACAAACTAGTGATTTGTAATATACTAATGTATGTTATATACTACTTGTTATGTCCCGTCTACCCACTGTTCAGCTCTACGGAATATGATGGCGCTATATAAAATAATAAGTAATAATATAAACAGAGGCGGATAAAGAACACATTAATAAGGTTTTGGTAGCAGTATAAACTGCTTTGTGTGCCCACTATGTAGGAGGTGAGAGTAGGTTCTCACCCTATTGAGAGTGTGCCTTGACGTGGCGGGTGAGCTTAATTATGCTTTGGCCAATTCATATAACCAAAACCTCTCATTTATATTATGTTTATATATTTGTTGCCAACTTTATTAGGGTGAGAAGCGCAGACAGTTTTTGTTTTTTGTATACATTGTACAGCCAATACACTGTTTTTGCAGCATGCTTACACCTGTTTGGTAGGCCTCATATTATACATTTGTATTATTTGAGCCTGTGACTAGCTTAGCGCACCGACATTTTTTCTTTTCCCGGATAAAGAACATTTTAAAAAAAGCACAGAACCTGGATGTTTTCCACCAATTCTGAAATGTCGGGATATCACCTCTTCTAAATATTCAATATTATTGCCTATGGACAGGGCTTAATGGATGAGCGCAGCAGTGCATCTTGGGGCTTGTAGTGTCCGCCCTGTGCTGTAACGCCTCAACGCCATCATAATCCCTGTGTTTTCTGTGTTTCAAAGAATTTCTCCAGCACTATGAGTGCAAAGTCATCAAAAGCAGCCCGGAGTCTTCTGGCATTAATCCCCAGCGTGCACGGCGCTGTAATGTATTCTGCTCCTGTATCCGTCCTAAACCCTAAATAATCCTTATTACCGGATCTGGAATACATTGAGAACTAAGTGAGACGCAGAGGACACCGTTACCGCTATACCGGCGGATCCTGCACAAATTGGTAGCTCTGTGGGCGAGACTGGAGAATACATGCTACGCCCTACTAAATATTATCTGCGCTGGCCTGTCACTGGAATAACAATTTAAAATCAGAGATCGATGGGTCAAACAGGGACCGGCACTCCCGCTGGCCACCAGGAAAAGAAGCTCCTGTAGACCGACCTTGGTTTAATATTACACCTTATTCATAAAGCAGATTGGTGGGCACTATTACAATAGGGAGAGCGAAAATTAACCATAACATTAAACTTGCCAATATACAAAACTGGCAATAACTCCTTACGATCTGTGCGATGATTTATTTTATGCCATCAGGACGTGCGACGCGAGGACAGATCAGAGCCGCCTGGCATTGGTGTGATGTTGCCTCATTGCGTAGGACACAGCCTAAAGACCTTAGGAATCGCTTTCTGACCCTCAAAGGGGACACTCGGCTATCAGATGTATTAAAGTATGCATTTTCTGCTGTTTCTATACACATTATCGTGACTTTTAGGGCTATAGAGTACTAGTAGAGCTTGGAAAATAGGGACATCAGGGGAGGAAAGAGGGACGTGGGTGTCATAGAGGGACTGTCACCCCCCCCCCCTGAAAAAAAGGCCACTTGGGAGGTATGGGATTATGTCTTAACAGTCAATGGAGTGAGTCTAGTGACCGTCTGGGAACGCCACGCAGACGGTCAACGTTGCCAATACTTCTCATCACGGCCCCCCTTCCTCCAACCCATATTACTGCTGGGAACTCACACCTATGCAAATATACCGAGGCGAGCGTGGATTAGCATATGCAAATGGATCTTATGCATATGTATTTTCAGATGCGTTGGCTGCGGGGTGAGGGTGGAAAAGGCCAGGAGAGAATAACACCATCCTAAGGGAGGAGAGAGAGATGTGAAATTGACCCCGGCGTTAACCCGTTTAATGCCACAAGCATGTATGATTTCCATTTATATACACTTAGCAACAAACACCCGCATTTTAGATATAATCACAAAAAAGCTACACTATATGCATCTATCCCAGTGCATCAAAGGAAACCCATATCCTACGCTACTCATCGACCTGTAGAAACAAAGTCTTCTACACTTTGTAACATGCTGGCATATGGAAACGTTCCCGCGCATGGACAGACACAGAATCCCATATACAAAAGGAGCAACGGTCAACGCATGCAAACGCAAGAAAGAAGAAGGGCCTAAAGACATCAAATTATCCAGCCGCTCTTCTGCGAGCCCTGTTGCAGTTGTCTTATTTCATGAAAATCGCATTTTCGAGCAGCACACACAATTTTACAGTTTACGGATAAATATGTCTCGGCGCCAGGCTAGCAACAGCGTTAAAGGGGAATTATCGGAATCTATTTTCCACGTCGACATTATTTAAAAGGAATGTTAGCTCATTTATTGGGATTATTAAACCCATGACATCAGAAGGAGGCTGGCGGTAAATAGTGTTATAGCGTTCCGCATAGAGACATCACGAAAGGGAAGCCATTGTTTCACTTCAAGTCATTTTAGGGCACGATCTGGTTTAATGAATGGTATCCATATAAGAATATAAGAGTGTATGCACATGTGTATGTGCGTATATAATACAGGGGAGTTATATATGTAAATGTGGGTGATATTCCACATTTAAAAGGCACTGCGAGGTGAAAATCATCAGAACGTTAATGTCAGCAAAAAGCACATATATAGAACGTTTGCACGGTCAGCTAATTAACATAGTTTTTTTTTATAGAAAACAAAAAGAAAACAAATAGACTTTGCTATGTAAATGTTTAAGGTAGTCTTATGTTCTGGTTCTCTTGGGATGGAAGGTGGGCAAGTACGTGTAGAATCGTCAGAGGCAGGGGGTATATTCTATAAATAAATATCTCCTAATTGAGAAATGACTTTTATCACCCGGTACCAAAGACATTGGTTGGGCACACCATTTGCGAATGTCAAGGTATCATAGGGTATTTGTTCCAGAAGCCGAACTCTTTCAAGAGAGATCAACAGGGACATGAGATATATGTGTTCTTGATTAGAGTCGTTAAACTTCTTCTTCTGGGTTATAAAGTTTGGTGTTTCTGAAGACTAATTATTTTCAAGGAGGTCAGCACCATGTTGACTAGAAGGAGGTGAGGGTGGTATCTGTTTCTAATACCTATGCAAAGGAGGTGACGTCGTTATGATGCCTGCCTTTTAGAAGAAGGAGTTCTGTGATCCTCATTCTAAGAGAAGAAGACATGTGCATGATCTGTCTATTAAGAGGAGGCACAAGATATATGACCAAGTCCGGATATCCCTGAGAATTTGAGTACATGTTCCTGATCCATGTCTATTAGTAGGGCATGTAGGACTCTTACTACTTAGTAGGACTCTTGATGACCGATTAGAAAAGGTGGACATCCTGTGTTCCAGGTGCCCGCCCAGTGGGATGCGGGAGATTTTCCTGACTACAAGAGGTACCAGTTCCTAATGTCTGTTAATGGCTCCTCTCACCATTTAAAAGAGGATAAACAGTTTGTGTTCTATATAACCAATTACTAAGATAGACCAAAATGTATGAGCCCCATCTTTGTTTTACAATGTGGCTCTCCTTCTGTATGAAGGCGGGCGGGGGTGGGGGGCTAATAACTGGGACCCCTTGCCATGTTTCTCGGTCTCCTCTGTACGCTGCGTTCCCTCTTCTCGCTACCCACATTATCTGACAGAATAATCAGTCAATTGAATCAGAGAATTCCTTTCCGAGCCGGGTAATTTTCTCTCCTTCTCTCCCGGCCTCCTCCCCTTTCTCTCTGCGCCATCGGACTCAGCCACCTGCTATAGTCACTGGAGTGGAACGGCTTGGAATTAGCCCTGAAATTAGCACCGGTCCCCAGTTAAAGAGCTGGCAGAGCCGAACATGCCGCCGTAATAGCCAAGAAGAACGTATCGGCTGCTCGCATTCCGTAGGCCAGACTGGAAATTGCAGAGCCCAATGTCACCCTCCTTCCGTTACTGGAGACAAACGGCTATTTCCTAATGCAACAAAAAACGCAGGATGTTTATTAACCCCGTCTTTGCCGGCTTCACTCAAGCAGTCTTTTTGCTTTAAACTGTACGCTGGATATATTTTTCATACACGGCTTGAAATACACAGATTATCAAATAAGGTACGCCTGCACGTAAAAGCATTTATACCGAAAATCCCTTTTGTTGAGTTAGTTATTGATATCGGAAAAGGTAGCAGGTGTGATGAAATCCATGTAACACTTCCAGTATCCGCCATCCCCAACGCTCTTCAATAACCGGACCCAGAAGAGCGTTTCTGCCTTTGGCATCATAAGCAGCCACGTAACGGAGCCAAACAGTGGAAGATTCAATTCACACTCGGGAAGAACAATATCTATCAATCAACAAATAACTGCTCCTTTAAGAAACCTATTCACTATTAGAACTCGCCCATAGCTCCCAAGTGTCCATGAAGGGACAGTCCCTGTTTGGGACCCAAATCCCTAATTTTCTCGGGGAGTTCATAATGGAGTCCAAAGTCCTGTTTACCCATTGTACGGCGCTGCAGAATGTGATGGCGATATCTAAATAAATAATCACAGTGGTTTTCAACAGTCCGAGACAGCAGATTGTTTGTCTATAATAATAAGTAAATAAGTAGCATTATTCTTCTTCTAAACGTCTCACTCAATTGCACACAAATAGCTATCGTGAGACCACAAAGTCAGCTAATAAGTGTTGATGCCCCTCTATTCACAGGTCCGGTAACATCTGTGCCCCTCTTTGGTCATTTAAGACGCTCAGATGCGTTATTTGCCCTAAGAGAGGCAGTTTCCAGGATAGCCAACTTTACTGACTTTTAGCTAACATATACTTATATGAGCCCAGAGGAGCCATCCCTAGAACCTGCGAATGAATGGGGAACACGTCATTCACACTTAAAACGACATTTTTTTATCCTATAGGGGATCCGTGGCTTGGAAATAAAATGGAACGCGCGTGGTACGGAGCGGTGTATGCAGAATATCCGTTTTCTCTGCTTTCTACCCCTCTCCAGGCTTGGCTAAGAAAAAATAAAACGCGGTTTCTTTGTCCAAGGACAGCTCTGTCACCTTCCCATCTGTCCTGTGAAACATTTCATGTGGCAGACAGGTGGCCGGACGGAAACCCTGCTCCACTGGGGCCGAGATCTGATTAAATCTGCAAGGCAGTCTGTCTGCAAAATGAGTGGCTGGCAACCGGCGCATGCTTCGACTGACCCGCGGCTCACGCTTAAAGCCCACGTCTAACATACGCCTCGGGAAACCAGCAACGCAAATAAACCGCTACACTCCCTACATTTAGATTAAGGCGAAAGTAATAAATATAATAAACTTACGTCATAACCTGATGACGCTTTCAAGCAACTTACACCTCCTGATCTTACTGATAACCACCCAACTCCCAACTGTCCCTGTGTAAGCGGTCCAGTCACTCCTGGAGACCCAAATCCCTCTATTCTTCTTTTCTCCCATTAAGTCCCTTCTTCTAGGAACTCAGAATGTTTGCTGGGTATGAAAGTATCACAGGGTTCTACAGCCAGTAAAGTAACAATATATGCTATATACGCAAGAGAAGATGTGTCTATAACATAAGCACACTAGGTATATTTCATCGAGGGGCTAACATGCCAAAATTAAGATAAATACTGCCCATGTAGCTGCTGCTGAACTACTATATATATATACACACACACACATACATATAATATATAACTATACTATTTTCATGCATTTTGAAGGGTCCCACCCTTACGGTTTTACTGTATTGTGATTTTGTATGATGTAATGTATTGTTATTCTAAATTGTAATTTGACGTATGCATTATCCAGGGCCAATGGATCCAGTGCCAAACATCCCTATGAATACCTAGTGATACGGTTACATGTTAAAGAAATGTGAATAAACCCCTGATTATTTTCTTAAGGGGAAAAATATAGAAATTAGGTTTCAGTGGCTATTTACTGCATAGGTTTCTATTGAGCCAGATCACAACTTCATGCCAAATTACTTATGATATGACTCTCAATACCGATAAATCATCCACCAGCACAATATATTATAAAGATGCATTCTTCCAAAGATCCTACCTTTTTATCCTTTTTTTTTTAAAAAAAAAAAGCAGTTTCTGCTGTGTTTATATATTTAAGAACCTTTTAAAACAAATTTAAATATTTGACATCCAGCTTTTTCCATGGAAACACAAATCAGGCCCATAGTACACTAGTATTCTATCTCATCTTATTGTTCCTTTAAGAATATAGAAATGAAAAACGTTAACCCTTTATTGTGCAATCAAGTACAGGCAGAGCGGAAGTAAAATTCCCAATGAATCATTTCTGCTGTTAAGAGAAGCAGGTGCCTCGTAACGAACAATCGAGCAGATGTAAGCATAGGAAGGTGGCTGGGGTCTTATAATACATGTTCTATAAATCCCAGCGCAAGCAGGTGATTCGGTGGGGATGCGGCTAGCCGTGTGACGCGAAGGTGGAGTGTGACACACGAAGCTCGTTAAGCAGACATAAAGTAATTACAGAATGCAAGATCAATAAAAGTTAATCTGTTTAAAGAACAAGAGGCATATTTTATTCTTGTGTCCGTCCAGAAGAATGTTTACATGAAATGAGAGTGGAATAAACATTCTTTATTAAGACTTTCGCCTCCGATGGTCATTTTAAGCGTAGGGGAGAAAAATAACCTTTTATGTGTACAGCCCCTACTAGAATAGCTATAAAAAAAAAGCCTTGATTAAGGACATTTGGAAGCTCCTTGGTATCGCCGACCCAACTTTGTAAGCAAATAAGAAGTGTAGTTAAGATCAGTTTAGAAGTCGTAGGTAACTGGTGGATGAAGTGGGATTTGCACCGACAGGGGAGAGCGGAGGGAGCCCAGGGAGCAGAGCGTTACTTAACTGGGTACAGCGAGCTTCAGGGGCTATAGTCACATCTGAGCGCACACGGAAACCCAGACACACAGCTGCTGGGAATAGGGAGCTCTTCCTTATGCAGAAGCGCACAAGGTATGATTAGAATTCCACTTAAAAGTTTAGATATGTAAATTAAAAAAAAAATAATTACAAAAACTCCCCAGCCATCAGAGTGTGTTTGTTCAAATACAAATTACGCTCCCACATCTGCCACTTATTAATTTTGAACTTTTTACGGCGCCGATTCCTCAGTTCAATCTGTTTATTACCATGAATCCATTTCCAAAGATTGTCTCTAATTAAGCTATAATTTGGATCAGCCAGGTAACGCACAGAAACTAAGAGGCGCAATATATACACATGTACATATCTTACTGCAAATTGCTGGGAGCTAGTTAACATCGTATCTTATGCAGCTCACACTCATTAACCCCTTTGCAGGGATAGGCACGACACCCATTTGCTATATAAGCTGATTAAATGTACACTTCGTCCACATATAAAAGTAAAACTCACACTGGAGTCCAGTGTGACTGCATTTTCTTTATACATTTTGTAAATAAGAATTCAATCTAAATCCTAAATGAGCTTTTCCGTTTATCCAAAACATCAATGCCTCTCTAGTTTGTTAAGCAAATAAATCTCAGTAGAGCTGATATTTTATTCTTTAATTTATAAAAATAGAGTAGATATGGTGGAGCGGCACCTCTTAATACTAGCAGTAGCATAATAGGGAGACCCTTGACGGCAGTGCAACGCAGGCTTCACTGGGAACAAAAGAGACTAAACTATAGATATATATTATAGGCTTTTCTGGAGTAATTTAAAGCAATTGCCTGACCGAATGAATTTAAAGCGGGGGGGGGGAAATGTGCATGAACCTAGGAACGGTGAATTGCAGACAATCAATGGTGTATTGCTGTCAGTATTCAAACACATATGCATTGATTCCCCAGTGCTGATTGCACTACCTTCCATAAGACTTTGTGGGGAAAGAATACGCCAGTCTAATCAAGCATGGAATCTCCCACGTCACACCAAAAAAAGAGAAGGCTGTACATTCAAACGAAGAAACATTTGACAACTTGCAATGGGTTAGAAATCCTGTGTGCTAATCAGCATTACTGAGTGTGACAAAAAGGGGCACACATGCCCAATTCCGTTATTCTTCAGAGATCTGTGCAGTAAACCATGTTTCCCTCTATAACTGGAAACCATTCTGTTACTTAACTTGCCTCCTGGTATCAGTCAGGCAGCAGTGATGAGCCACAACAAAGTATGTGTGCATGCTTTCCGCTCCTGTGGCTGGGTTTGCAATCAACCTAGAGAGAGAAAATTTGGTAAAGATGACACCTTCATTGGCTAACTGATGTATAATGGATTGCGAGCTTTCGAGACTATCTAGGTCTCTTCTTCAGGCATATAATACCTACATATCATATAATATGTCTGAAGAAGAGACCTAGATAGTCTTGAAAGCTTGCAATCTATTATACGCCAGTTAGCCAATAAATGTATAATCTTTATCCAATTTTCTCTCTCTTTCTATGGCTAACACTGCCCAACTCTATACCAATGAACCTACACGCATCCCATCCGTGGCACAGGCGCACTAGCATGCTACAGACAGAACGGATGCATGGAAAGAGGAGCTGCTTAGGCATTCTAGAAAGAATTAATTTCCCGAAAGCTCAGGTCCACTGTAAGGCTTTCCTGCTAGAAATGAATTGGTAAAACCATGTAACAAAAAAGAAAAATGCACTGCTGCACTTCAAGTTGTTACATTTGTAGCAGAAGTTTAATTGAGCCTATTTGATATTGTTTTGCTAATTGAGAACTGTTACATTTGCAGCGGGTAGTCCAGAAGCATAACCACTCTCCATTAGATAAACCACATCAAAGCAGGAAAAAAAAACCCAAACACACTGGAAAAAGGTTCAATTTAAACCTTTCAACACCAGTGCCTGTTTTGTAGCAAAAAATAACTGCGCTACACCTGCACTTCATAAACATAATCAATCATTATAATTATACTTAACGTTCATCGTCTAACAGTTTTGAATAATTAATGTTTAAAAATATCAGCCCAATCTGTAAAAATACAGTAATAACTGACGAGCGCCACGCATTTATGATTAATGAATACATTACGGAAGTCCACGCAGCTCTAATAGGGTTAAATTGTCCGCCTTATACTGTGTTTTAACCCCGTGCTGGGAGAATGTCCCAACATTTTACGCGGTTTTGAATTTCTTTAGCTGTGTCGAAGGATTTCTAGGGGTTTAACGTCTACAATATACACCCGCTGAATTGCTTAGAAGCGGCGGCTTTCTGTTCATTTCAATGTGTCATTTTGCCTCCGCACATTTAGAGTTCCGTCTGGGAAATGAATCACTAGCCATGCGTTTTCCGCCGCCGTTAATAGCCGTAAAAGGTTTCAAGGGGTCACTAAACCGAGTCCGGTGTTGTTCATAGAAAATGCTTGGCTGTAGGAAAGGGTAGTCGGACATTAATGTATAGTTCAAAAATAGGAAAATTAAGATAAATAGTACACAAATATGAATATTAAAATATATAGTTAAAAAATAAAAATAATAAAATAAATAATTAAAAAATTGGAATATTAAAATAAATAGTTCAAAAATAGGAATATTAAAATAAAATAATTAAAAAATAGACAAAAAATGCTATTAATGTAATACTGCCGCAAGTCTGAAAGCAGAAACATGTGCTTTTTTTTTTTTTTTTAATGTCCATGCAGAAATGTGTTTCTTTAACTCAAAGCGCCCTTTCATAAACAGAAAGAGGGCACAAATGTGCGAGAAGTAACGGTTCAAAAAGTAAACAGAGCTTTCATGAGTCTAAGCCAAAATATCCAGCCGGAACGGCAGTTGGGAGAGTATGACGAGGGAGGAAAAACTATTTGCTGAAGTGCTAAAGTGCATGTGCGTTCTTACTACTCAACGAGAGCGACGACAGGAGCTGAGTAGGGTTCCTGCACATTTGAGAATGGAGAACCTACCAAGTGTCCCTCTTTAGGAGGTCCAGTCCTTCTTTGAGACTCAAGTCCTAAGCTGGTGTCCCTCTGGTGTAAGAGCACGTCTGGCCGGTACGAGCGTACATCAGTGCTCTGCAGCCATTAATTATTAGAACAGTGGAACATTTGTGTAACAAGCAATGCGCAGGCGATATCCATGCACATCAGATTTCTAAAGGCGATTATGGGGCAAGTGCAACGTTCCGAGCAATAACAAAATTAAGCAGAGGAAGGGTTGCACAAAAATCTGTCTTTTTTTTTGTCAAAATGCATTATTATTTAGCCATGCTGCTCCTCTGGGGCTTCTTGGCTTTGCTTGCTGCTCGTGCTGAAGAATAATAACAGTAGCATCGAGCTGCCTTATATTCTACTTTTCTAGCCCACTTCCTAATTGCGTGTTTACGCCGGCGCCAGTAGACACAATGTGGTGCCTGTTCGCGGGAGTTTGGTGTCACGTCTAGTGGGATGGAGCGGGGAGAGAGAGAGGTGGGGGGGGCTGGGATGATTAAGAATGCAATTCTCAAAAGCTGAGCAATTCATTAAGCGGAGATCAATACTCTTCCATTTCTCTCTCTGGCTGGGGATGTGAGTGCGGGATGCAGGGAAGCACACAGGAGAATCTCTAAACCTTCCCCGCTTTCTCGTTCCTGTTGCAAGGCATCAGGGGAATGGACTGGTAGCTATTAACCCTTCCGCATCTACAAAGCTTCTCTCTGCCAGCGGAATCACATTTTATTAGTATTATTTTACGCACGGGGGGGGTGTTCTGCAGGACTTCAATAGCAAGAGAAGAGCGACCACTAGTTTCACATCTAATATACAGGTGGATTGAGGCAAACGAGCAGCGAGATGTCAGCCTCCGGTGGAACGGACATCTTTCTCGTCCATGGCCACCATTAAAGGGGGTGCAGACATATAAAGTCATTTTGCTGCCCCTTGAAATATCGCGTATGCAGAGCCACACAAAAAAAGAAACTGCTTAGCGGAGCCACAAACTCTTTCCATTAAACAATAATTTATATTCTTCACTGATATAGTGGTATAGGTGATATTGGATTTATTTATTTTTTTATAGATTGCAAGCTTTTGAGACTACTTATGTGACCATATCGTCAAATCACATCATATGCCTGAAGACAAGAGCTAAGTTGTCTCAAAAGCTTGCAATCTAATGGAATGCCATTAGCTAATAAGTGTCCTCATCCCTAGGGTGACGGTTTGGTTTGAAAGCAGCTATGGCCAAGGGCTTTTCCGCTGATCACAGCCGGCATTTAGCGCCATGCAGCAACCGCAGGTATATCTGTGGTCACGGTGGTAAAACAAATCAGATGCTGCCAAATATTAGGAAGCGATGCCTTCAAAACTACCGGACAGCGAGACGTGGTCCGTCAAAGAAGACACAATTCTCGTGACATATTGTGGGGGGGGGGGAGTGGATTTCTAAACATAACCAGGGTATACATGGAAGTTGTATGCATTTCCATTATTATTTAAAATAAGAAAGTTAGCGTAAGAAGGGAATAGATAAGATATAATGAGAAGTGTAGTGGATGGAAACGCGTCGGTATAAATTATACCGATGTATTATTTCTTACAGCCTTGTACAGCCTTATCCTAATAGCACTGAAGCTATGATGAAACTACATCGTGTAAAACTTAAATCAGAACATTGAGTTTGATATCAGATAAGAACAAATTGGTCAATCTTTTCTTTCTATTTCCCTATCTGCTTTGAAAAGTCAGACTTGGTTAATCACTGGCCGCGTTTCATGCTCATGATAACCATCTTTTGACAATGTGCATTATTTCAATTCCTTTAATGCATTAACCTCTGACAGTTCCGCAAGAAGACTTTTCTAAGTAACACACTTCATAGTAATATCAGACGTGCAAATAAGTACCAGAATCCTTTCATAGCAAAACAGACAATGATTTATGTAACTTTTCTATTACTGTTCCAAACGCCTTTTTTTTTTACGCCTCCCTACCATACAGTCTGATGCTACCCAGAGTCTCAGGGTTCTTGTATCAGTCTCAGGGTCTCAGGGTAAAAAGGCAGCTACTCAAGGTCACAGATAATGCCTTTGTATTCTTTTCCGAGCATTCTAAGTGGTGCTTCCAATTGTTGGTGTATCACAGTTCAAATCCCTGCTTGAACACAGGTGACAATTCAGAATACCATGGTTTTCATAATTAGAGCCATTTGGGTTCCATCGTCGGTCAGTCACTATGTCCAAATCAGCGTGATAGCCTGATAAATGACTACTGAGGATTATCAGGGTCAGCTTATTTAGCTTATCCCAGCCATGCTCCTTACTAAATAATAGTGGTTTAGTGGCTCAAATAGCTAAACCAGTATGAATCTACTCAGGGTTATAAGCTTTACTCAATCACTCACAGTGATAAAAGCAACACGCAACCTCACCTTATACTCAATTTCAATATTATAGAAATGTTGAGAAGAGGAGCACAGATCACGGCTCCATCTGCATGTCTACAATGTGAAGGATAATGGAGAGCAGACAGATCACTCTGATAACATCGATCCATCCAATGGAACAACCAAAGGCAGTATTTATAAAGGATAATTCTATCGCCTCCTTTGAGCAATTAGCGGACCATCTCACTGGTTCCACCACGTTCCATGCTTAGAACTTCTGGTCTTTATAACAGGTTAGTGTCTACATGGAAAGTGGACTATCTAGACACTACATCTCTAAAAGGTGGGACACGAAGAAGCAGGTTCATTATTTAAAAAAAATATATGAAATTTCTTTTTCATTAATATTTCTTTAAAAGCATGAACCGTATAACTCCCCATAAAATAAAATACCCCCACCTGTGCAGTATATGCTTGTGTGCCATGGGGAGTCAAATTAAAGAGCTCACACTCAGCTCTCCCACGCAGCTATTAAAGAACCTTTCCAAACAAATGAAAAAAGAATTATTTCGAAATAGATTGTCCAAATGCTGAATAACACATCTGGGAGGTGTAGGTTACCCAAGTCAGGAGACACGGCAGGTAAAGGCAGCTGCTAGCGACTTCCCTGTCACTTGATTGCTGTTGGATGTGATTTGCCAGCGATAGATACGACAAATGCAGTTTATATTTCAATGTGTCAGAGTGTTTCAGAGCCCTCAGCGCGCTACAACCCGCACACTTTATTATTTTTCTTATTTTTCCCCTCTCTCCTCCTGGAATCAACTTCAATTCCGCAGTGAATTACAGGAATTTCACTGACCCCAAGCCTGTCGGCAGTGATATTCCAGATGGGGATTTCAAAGCACTCCAACTTTTACTTGTCTGTGAAGGAGAAACCAGGTCCATCCAAGGAGGCTTTCTCCCAAGCATGATGGGTTTATGTTGGACCAGCGAGATGGATAGCTAGCACAGGGCTAGAACAGTAGGTCATAGTACAGTGTTGTGGTGGCTATTTTTTAAATACATTTTATATTGATACTTTATCCTCTTACTGTCGCCGAATAAACTGTATTTATTCAAAACGACCGTTCGAACCTCCTGGAAACTAAATGGTACTGTAGTTATGGTGGAGCAGGTTAGAGGGAGAGGACTAGAAATCCATTGGGTTCTGGTCTTGCTGAATTCCCAAATGTCCTGTTTTAATGCCACATTACAGATGCCTGGTCAACCCTCACCTAGAGTGTTGTGTAGAGTTCTAGAGGTGCCCCATCTCCAGAAATGTGGACATTCTAAAGAGAGTTTTGAGAAGGGCAACTAAAATAGTTTGCAGCATAAAATGTATTAGTAAACACTAAGGGATCTCAACAGTATTATCTTAGAGACGAGAGGAGATATGGGATGTCATAGAATGTATATTCTCAAAAGGATTTAACAAAGTACAGGAGATATTTTTTTAAATGAGGAAATAAACGTAATGTAAGGAAGTAGAATGTCCTCAAAGCTGAAGTGGTGGCGGTTACCACAGTAGGAGAAAGTAGGCAAGCATGAGATGAATCTACGACAACACCAATGACTTATAAAAGTCTTTAACACAGAAAAAACAGACAGAATCGATGGGCTGAATGGTTCTTATCCGCTGTAAAATTCCATGTTTCTATATTGTGGTGCCTATAGAAGGCCACTCTGTTTTGAGGGTGTTTTTTTGAACTACAACCAGCCACTGAAAAATGTATACAGCCCACTCAAACTCCAAATGCGAGCTCAGAGGGGGCAAAGCCAGCAGTACCCTGTAGTCTGTAGGTGAAGCGTCCCTGGGCCAGTTTCTTCTTTCTGCAGGCAGGGTAGTAGTGTTTGGTCATGCTCACTCTGTATCCACTAAACACATTCTGGGGCAAGCTCAACCCTGGGCACAGCTGGCACTGCCAGTACACGTAGTTCTGTGTGAAGCCGCTGCTCCAGAAGAGGTCAGGGTAACCTCCTCTGGATAGCTCCCCAGTACGGTAACCAGCTGCGAGGCATGGAGCCTCCAAGAGAGATCATAGTTATGAGCCTCCACATCGAGTGTGCTCATCTAGAGGGCTACCGTGGTCTAGCTTTTCAATGTCAGTCCAAGTTATATTTAAAGTACAGCAGCATTTTAAGGCTTGTGCAGCTGATATCCAAAGGAAAAGGCTTTGTAGCTGTATGGAACACATACTATATTATTATTTCAGAAGGACGCTGTGTGCACACGAAGGAATGAACCTTGAGACCTGGGGTAGGGTAGAACAATTCCGGTCAGGTTTGTAACCGTCTATTACGAGACACATGCAAAGAGGTATTAACAAATACATCAAGGTAGTGTTATTGGAGTGGCAGGGAGACTACGGAAGGGATTATTGAAAGATGAATCCTGGCACATAAGAGGGGGCAGCATGATAAAAGAAATTATAGACTGACGTGAGGATTTTTAATTTCATTCTGGGTATTAATTTCATTCTGGAGGAAAGTGAAAGCAAATGTGGGGATTTGCATAGCTGAGCCGCAGATGACACGTTTGAAGGCTGACAGCATGGTATACACCTTGTAATTAAAAGCCATCATACGCTATTGAGGAACGCTCTCAGGATGCTATTTCGCTTGGGCAGGATATATATATATATATATATATATATATATATATATATATATATATATAGCCACCTGATACCATCAAAGCCATGGGTTTCAACTTCTCAAAACAGAACGGCTGCAGCCCCCACTCTCCTCCCTGAAGGAATCTTATTGGTAGCTTTCCCTATGACGCCACACTATGGGACAACTTGTTCAAGATGCCCTTAAACTCTATGCATAAACTGTCTATGCATACGATAGGACATGACTGCCAAGAAAGAAACACAAAGATGGATTTTGATATGTAAAAATAAGTATGTTATTGCGGAATTAACTTTATTATTTTTTTGCATATATTAAATCTTTTCCATAAACTGTGAGTTTTTCCATGGAAATAGGAAAAGAAAATGTTACATGTCTGACTCATTGAGAAAAGTATGATAGTATTAAATTCATTATAAAAGGTAGAAGGGTGGGAAAAAAAGAGAGAAATGGACAACTCCAACACCATGCCAAACATGCTGTGCAATGTTGGTTCCCCTACAGCATGGAGAGGAATAGGTCCCAGGTGGTGGTAACATCTTGCTATACATGATCTACCCAAAGTAAAATCAGGCCGGCCTGTTACATGAGAAAGGAGGGGTGGATTGTGAAAGCAAATGAGGAGAATCTTGAAGGTTACAAAAGAAAAGAAATCAAGACTGCATTCTGCAAAACAATCCTTGGCCTTCAATTCACCTCTATTTCTTCCTCATTTTGCAGGCAAACGGACACTGGTAACTTAAAATGTGCGTGCGTAACACAGAAAAGGGACCTGGCGAACAGATTTACTGCGGCTCACGGTAAGGTAGACGCGTCAGGAAAGGTTCGAGCTGGTTTCCTTCTATGAATGAGTTATGACTTTATAGAACAGAATCATGTGAAGACATTCTCATGTATTAAATACTCAGTGGTACCAGCCACCTAGAAACCATATCCGACATCTCCACAAAATCTCCTTCCATCCGCTGAAGGGAACAGCTTTCCACATACTTCAAATGGAACCCCCAAAAGATTTTCTTTTATATATGTGGATGGAGTCACCTTGGCAAAAAGCCCCACAAAAAAACAGTAACTAGAACCAGAATCAGGGCAACGATGGACAGATCTGTAGTGCTTACAGAAGAAGAAGAACAAAAACAGATAAAAGGAGAGATGAATTTGTAATTTGATTCTTCGGCTCATGACACAATTACAATTCCTCTCAACACTGGAGGCTTAACCCCTTCCCTTCCACGAGGCACATGTGAAATTGCCTCGGAGCCACAGTTTTGAGCAGGAGGGATTGAAAGGATTACGGACGGTCTCTGAGGCGCACAGCCGCCACCGCACGATGCTACGAGGTCAGAGCAAAAAGCTGTGGGGCAGAGAAGAAAGTAAAATTGAATTGCTTACCCTCTCTGAACTATCACCCCTGCGCATTGAAGGAGATGGGAAACTGTCAGACCCCCTGAGCTTTTGGGAGAAATCAGAAGCGATACTGGGACACCCCCTTCCCACTGCAAATGAAATGAAACCTTTCAGCAATAAAGCTTGCCTTGGCCTCTATGGCTATGTAACATTACAAATTTCACTGAAGCTTTACGTTCTTTTATCTGCAGCGAAGGTTCCTCCAACGTTGAAGAAACGCGGTGCTGAAAATGTATGAGACAAACGTTTGCAGCGATAAATGTGGCCATGCCTTGCAATCTATATTAATTAAGCTACGTCATTTGCAGTAACGACGTACCGGGCTTACCGGGATCTGGAGGTTTGTCTAGTTCTGCACAATTAAAGGCAGTCCTCATTTTACATCATTTCACTCAACTACAGCATACATCCATTTTAGACCTGACCTCAAGTTACATTTCGGGAGACTCAGACTTGCATCAAGGATAAGGATTTGTCATTATTATGTTTTTTGGACACTGAAAGTAACCCTGCTCCATTTTCTCTCATTTAACAGCCTCATCATATGGTGCTCCTTAATATCTATATATGTATACCTATATACATACATATAAACACACTATATAGACAAAAGTATTGGGACAGCTGACCATTATCCCAACCGGGACTTTTATGACATCACATTCTAAATACATAGACAGATTCAAAACCCTGATTTCAATAATTAAGAGGAGTGTCCTAATAATTTTGTCCATATAGTGGTGCACATAGCAGGGTTCATAAAGACTTGGTTGGATGAGTTTGGTGTGGAAGAACGTGACCAGCCGCATGGGGTTGAGTCCTGACCTCAACCCCATCCAACACCTTTGAGCTGAACTGGAACGGAGATTGCAAGCCAGACCTTCTCTTTCAACATCCATGCCTGACCTCACAAATGCTGTACTGGATGAATGGGCAAAAATTCCCACAGCAACTCTCCAAAGTCTGTTATAGGTGCAAAGGGGGGGGGCTATTTATTAATGTCTATGTGTTTAGAATGCAATGTCATAAAAGTCCCTGTTGGTGTAATGATCAGGTGTCCCAATACTTTTGTCCATATAGCATATTATATGTACATACACAGTGCATGGCAGGTAACTGTATTCCATGCTGTTCATTACAATTATGTTAGTTTTAATGTACACTCACTTTTTTAATTGAAGTATTTAGGGTAACTTAGTTTGCCCAACTTAGTTGTATAGTACTTTAGACGGAAAAGAGAACGTAGAAAAGCAGCAGACGAGTCTGTGGATAATAACCATTCTTCAATTATTATTTTTAGTTTATGTGTTTCCCCCCAGCATATTCCATGTGATTTGTAGATGAAGGTATAATTAGCGTAATGTGATTGTGTCTTAATTTTTGGTGGTAAATTATTCATCATCAAGATATTTAGCATTTTGTAAAGGAGTAATACAAGGCCAATTATGAGCAGGGTTAATCAAAAATAAAGGTGACTGCATTCAATACTGCATCAACTATATAAAAAATACACACGGCTTTGTGCTTTGAGTAAGAGTGCATGATCACATCCATCCATGGAACCATAATTGGCCCTAAGGTGAACAGACCTGGGGTATTATGTAGGCTGTGCACAAGTCCATCAACTGGAAAATGTTGTTTTATTTATTTATATATCCCAAAGTGAATGTAAATTTTTTTGCAATACAGTGTTTTTGGGTAGATGACCATTTGGATGTATATGCTCCATAATTAAGCCATTGCTGAGTTACTAAAAAGAATATAGCAATTTACTGGTGCCAACAATTTCACTGGGATTCCAAAATGTTCTTCACTTTGGGGGCAGGACCCTGAACATATGAACATGGGTCTTCACATGTCTCCCATCTCATAGAACGAGTTTGTACTTTAATTTGATAGCTCCGAGATGGTGTAAAGCATCTAAGGTAATCTGTATGCCGTATTCCTTCTAAATAAACACAAACTGGATATTTAGAGAGTGAGTAAATTCAGTGGGTTAATTCAGGCTCAATGCCACCCAACTTTTGGTGCTAAGAGAGGTCCAAATGCCAGAGGAGGACAGGGAGGACATGCTCCCTTTTCTGCATTTTCTAATTTAAATATATTATTGGGTCATGTAAGAAGCTTTTTGTGTGTTTTTTTTGTGAAATTCCACATACAGCCACCATACAGTGTAAAAAGAACATTTGTGTGTCAAATTGATCATTTCTGTGTCTATTTTATGGCCTGCACATTCATAAATGTTTTTTTTTTGACAGGGCCACTTTGTCTGACAAATGGGTTTTGGCTGCTTTGGATGGACTGACCCTTTGGTTCCATGATTGAGGCTCTCTGGTTAACCATTGTACAAAACTATGATTTTTGTTTAGTAAATATTGTCAGTTCTTATTCTATATGAAGTCTATAGACGTTGAGTGATAGGGGCACATTCATGACGGACATCTCTGGACATAAAGGACTTCTAGACATAAATGGTATAAAAGGTTAAAACATTAATTTAATGGAACTATGTTGGATAGGAGCAGAGAGAGATATTTGAATACAAAATTACACCCATGTTCATGAAATATCATGAAATAAGTATCCTGGTACGCTCTATTCACTAAGAACCAGACTCGAATGCAAAGAGAAGGACATAGCTGATGATCAAAGGAGTTATTTGAGCACTGACCCCACATAAGATCCCCAAATGTCTTTCTTCCACCTCAACACCCTTTCCTCCTGTATTCATTCATGCACAGCTTCCTCCCCAATCTATTTTTTTTGACAGGTGGGAGGTTGGCTCTGGGCCCTTGATGGAGACACGGTGTCTCATTTTCAAAGATTTGCTGACTTAACTCGTCGTGACTTCTCTGCTTTTTTATTTTAAAAAAAACCCCAAACAATTCAGCTGTTTTATACCGGTATCTCACATTTTGGATAAACTCCTGATCTCCTAGAACGCCAGTTTTACCAACTAATGTTTTTGTTTCCTTATGTTTTCATGACGCCTGTGAAATGATTTCGACTTTTTAGCACAAGTGCTAATTACGCCATTTGTTCCGGGTGTCAGAAGAGTGTTAATTAGGAGATAATTTTTTAGTCATTGTTTCTGTAAATTGATAAATTGGAAGGTGAGAAGAAACGCGTAGAAACAAAATGAGTGCGAGCGGCTAATGACGGGATGTGTCTGCATGCTGTACAATACTTAGAGCTTGATTTCACCTTCAGATATGTTACATGTTCCCATTTTTAAAACTATGTGTTGTATCTTTAACGAACAAGACAAAACCTAAATTGATCTGACTGCTAATCCTCTCTCGCTGTGACATTAGAAGACCTCAAATACTTTATCTGGGCAGATTACGATAAAAACCTTATTTGTTTTTATAATACTTCCACGTGATCTGCATGAAAAGCAGCTCAGCGCTGTCTACTGGAGAGCGGGAAGGAAGGACGTACACCAGATTCGATGGGAATGCTTAATAGAGTCACTATTTACAGTATGGGTCAGAGGAAGAGTAAGCTCAATGATAGATAATCCTATATGATATGAATATTGAAGTCATATTAAGCAAAAAAAAAGGCAACTAAAACATAAGCTTCATAGAAGCGGGCCCTACATGACTTACAACCCACAACCCAATTTTGGTGCCACAGTTTCAATCAAAGACTAAACAACAAACTACAAAAGCCACAAAAAAAATGGAACCCACAAATGCACAAGAAGAAGACGCTCACTGACATTGTGTTACGTCTTGCAGAACGTTTCCACACTTTTACAATAACAAAAATTGAAATAAATGTCATTTTAAAGCACACAGACAAAATGTGAGGACAAAAACCATAGCGTCCCCTACTTCCTGGACACAATCGCCCCCAATACACTAGTGGGTGACCAGGCCCGCATAGTAAATACAGTCTGTAACCGTATTTATAGTTGCGAATATAAATTACCATTCGTCGCATTCATTTTGGGGGGTTCTTGGGAGTGTCAGAGGGGGCATTTGGTTCCTTGCAGCTGGGAGGTCATCGACATTGGTGGCAAGTGCCAAAACCGTGGAATTTGCTGTTAAAGGCAACTATACTAGGGCTCCAATATTTTAATCCTTGTCAGGGGTTACAGTAGCGAAAAGTCATGTAAGAAGAATGGGGTGAAATCTCTTTGGACACAGAAAAAATTAATTGTGAAAATGGAAAAGCATCAAAAACAGCAGTTGAGCAAAATAATGTAAGCAGTCCCTTGGTGGATGGAAGCAGAGTGTTCTTGTGGTATGTACCCTAGATAGGTATCTGTACACTGCTTACATCGCATTAGCACAATACACAATTTTGCTTGCGTGAGTGCTTGAACTGAATGCATTTTTTTGCATTCACACCGCTTGGCAGTGAATTCACACCTTTGGCGGTACGAAATGCCGGGAGGAGTGATGGCCTCCGCCGTCTGCCAGGCTCATGGACCTACATGCTGTACCCTGATCAACAGAAGTATGAGTATTGTAAAAGGAACCCCGATCTATGAAAACATTTGCTGGGATTAACAAGGAGACACACTTGCTCTTTAGCGTATTGTGTCTTCCTCTCTTGAACAGCCTTTCCATTCACTTTCCTTTCTTTTATTCTTTGTGATAGATCAACTGACCTGTACAGGAAGAAAGCATATTTCCGTGAGAGAGAGAAGTGCTTGAATGAGCGGTCATGCTCTGAAACTGGCAGGTGGCGGGCTCAGCAGAAATGAAAGGAAGTACTATTTAAAGGAAAGGCTAATGGATTCATATGCTGGCCTCTGAACATCGGCTGTACAAGTCAGTCAAACACGGATACAGGAAAACCTAAATACTAAGAGAAGCCAAGGCTCGATTGGAGCTTAGGGTTTATAACAACATTCCATGTTACGTTTCTAATTAGAATGCAGGCACCTGTGGCGTTACGTAGCCGTATGTGAAGCATTGGAGAGCATGGAGCACCTTACTTGTCGACCAACCCCCCCCCCCACCCACCCAGCCAAAGCCGTATTGTCTTCCCGGGGAGATTGTGAAATTGGGCGATTATGTTTTGAGGAGAGAACACGCACGCACATCATGCTCTCGGATAAACAGCATCAGGTTTCTCTGCTTCCCCAGGCCCTGCTCAGCCTCCCTCCTCCCCGAGCTAGAAAATGGAATCAATTGCTTGCAATTGGCAGCTCTGTGTTTTTAGCAGCACGTTGGGCGAGATGTTCAGGTGCTCTGATGGGTTTGATCTCCTGCCGACTCTCTTTCTCCAGGCTTCCCGCCGCTTTGCTTTGCGAGCTGAATTTTTTCCTCCAGGTTAAGAAAATATCTCTTTGTTTAACCCTTTGAATGACAGGTGGTGACTAAATCTTCATTGTACCCAAAGGAACCGAGGTGTAAAAACAAAAAAACAAAAACACACAAAACAGTATATAGTATATATATATAAAAAACTAAACACAGAAGCTTTCTTTGAGAGTTTTGGCTAATCCATTCTGGGAAAGGTTTTGTGATGCTGTTGAGAAGATAACTTTAATACACCTTTTTGTTTCAGAGCTGTTATATAGAGTTTAAGTGCACTTCAGTGGCAACGGTACCTTCAAGAAGCGTTCAGGGGCAGTTTCATGGATCACTGGTGTTACATTGAGCTCACAATTTAACAAATGCAATCACAGACTGACTCCTGAACAGCAGCAATTCAGTGATGTTCATCCAAGAGGGGCACAGCCAGTGATCAGCCTCACCACATCCCTGAAAATTCCCTCCTTGTGTTGATACCCCATTGTCTTAAATTGTCTTTCCACAGCAATGAAGGTTCACTAGTGAAGAAGTTCCGTGGGTTGACGCTTGTTGCCTGGGGGCCTACCCTGATCTCAGCGCCTGCGACAATGTAGCGGCCAACCTAGAAGAGCATTGTCCTTATTCCAATTGGCCATCTCTCGAAATGTGCTGTTTATTAAGAAAATCACTAAATAAGAGTAAATAAAAGCCAACTTGAGCAGTGGGCTATGATTACAAGCATGGGCGGCCGCTTATCCATGTCGTATCTGCTACTTATGTATGATGTTGCTGATTAGGAGAAAAGTTACACATATCAGTCCGTAGAATTAGATTCATCACAACTTTAAGGAAAATGTTGTTTCCATGGAAGATGAGATGAAGGCTAAGAGCTCTACCTTTCACATAATATAACAGTGTTTGGGTGAATAATGCATTTAAGCCAAGCTTGATTCTTTCTCCAAGAGTCCATTGCGGAGACAAACAGCCCTGAAAAACGAGCTCTTAAGTTTAGTTTTTTCTCTCTTTCTTTTTCATACCTAGTGATTGTCACTCCAATATAATGGGTGCTTTAAGAAAGAAAATTCCCAGGAGAAGTCTTAAATGGACTCCTTGCAGCATGCTGTGGCTCCTTTAGCAGAGAAAAGGTTAATGTCCCACTTAGCGGCAGCATTCATTATGCATTGCCCGTTACAATAGGTTTTTTTGGGGAGATTTAGAGAAGGAGGGAGCGGTGGGAGTGTTAACCATCAAAAGCAAAGCGTCCAAGAAGCTATTACGTGGTGACACTTTGCATCGCGGTGACAGAACTGGCCAGACTCCAGCATTCCATCTGCCAGGCCTTTGATGTCTCTACATTCCCTTCCAAATAATAAATAAAATGAAATACATGTTGGATAGGGCAGCGTCTCTGCTTTAGCATTCTCTGCTCCTACTTCTCCTACTGAAATAACACGCCTGATACATGGGGCATCAGGAGATACCAGTCGATGCAACGCAACACTCATGGAGAAGAGTGGAATAGACCCAAAATAAGCTATATACAATTTGTGTTGAGTTACGTCTTTTGATGATAAATGGAGTATTACCTACGCTGGCCAGTTTGCTGTTTTATACGTGAATTCTTTAACTATTTAAGGGTTTTTACTTAATTACAAAATTAGGCGAAGCGGATTGCGTTCTTTAGTCCAGGAATTATTGAGATCACACAGTACAAGCCTTTGGTAAGATGGCGACGTCTCAAAAGTTGGAGAGAAAAGTAGCAAAGAATCTACCTGAACCACACAGCTGGACCACAATGCTTACACCTGTAATGACCTCTGTGACCCAAAGAGCTAACAATTTAACAACATGCCATTCTCTGAAAGAGTGCGTTGCTGGAAATGCTGGATGGGGAGCCTGATGCTGCGATGGAGAAAGGGAATGTTAAGTGATCACCTGAAGACTAAGCAAAAGTATAGTGAAAACAAACATATACAAATACTCTGCTTTGCACTTTTGATTAGAGATGTGCCGCGCCGGATGATTGTGGTAACTGGGGAATACTTTTTTTTTTTTGCATGAGGCAAAGGAGCTGCCTAGCGGAGACATTGAAGATTCACAGAGAAAATAATTTACTTAGGACAGACATTACGTCATCGCGAACGCAAAAGATGGAGAATAAAATGTGATCCGAGGGATTCGCGGCAAAAGGACGCAAGGGGTAGATGTGAGGCAGTAAGACCACACTCTTCTAGCACTTAAATGGCAAGCAAATCAGCAGAACAATGATAGTAAGAAGAGACGTTCCGGAGGTAAAGGTTGGCGGCGTGGACGGACACATAGCCTCCAAGAACAATACTGGCAGGGAAATGAAAATGATGGAAAGAGGAGCGCTGGGTTTTGTCTGAACGTAAGTGTCCTGCAAGGTACATTCTAATTAGGTGTGAGCCTCCGAGCGCCTCACTAGCATGTTAACTCTGCAACATGACAGCATAATTTGACTTCTTAAAGGATTATGCAAATTACCGCTCATCATTTCATTACAAGACTGGAAGGGAAAAAAAAAAACTGACAGGCAATTTATACACAACACACCTTTCAAATCCCCTACACGTGAAACACCTGGGCCACGGAAGCGCGCTCTCGGTACCCGGAGGGCTTCGCGCCCACCGTCATCCTAAAAAGGTACGCTTACTGAACCCGTTACGGCGAGCCCCTGCTGATAATGCAACGGCGGCGGTTTGTGACCCCGCTCTTCCTGCAGCCTTTATAGAATGCGTCTTGATATGATTGCCCCGTCATAAATAAGAGATACCTAGAATTAATATTTCTTTCAATGTTTTCAATAGAACCCTCCATCGGGAGAGGTGAACAGTAGTCTATAGCATTAAAACAGAAGATTAATAGTTTTCCATTTTAAGCCCAGCCAATATATGTATCTTTTATAATAAATTTATATTAAAAAAAAATGCAATAAGGACCTTTGATTTAACTCCTAGAGCTAAGGGCTCGCTTCACCTACAGATGCTTTGAGGATATATACGTAGATTCCGAATTCATACATATGGTTCTCAGGCATATCACATGTAACTACGACATATACAATATGCTGACTGGCACCGCAGAACTGTATCTGTCAATCATGCTATAGTTACTTATTGCATATATGCTCCATACATATTTTTTACTGCAGGAGTTGCTTGAATTAACCTACACATTCCGCACTTGGTAATGAACGGTTAAACTACCAAAAAAACATATTGCAATCAGAATCAAGAAACGGTGCTATTGAGCAATGTTATAAGCATCTTCAATTATTCGATATTTTTATCCGTACAAAGGAATAAATCTATAATTTATCTTTTTTTTCCCGTTTGTTTGTAGTCACCAAACTCCAGAAGTTCCCCCTGTTAATCCAACACTAACTGATGGGGGGGTTAGCTGGCAGGGCAGAATTTAAATAATTAGTCACGAGCGGTAGAGCTGGAAGGGTGAGAGAGGGGAGGACAAGAAGAGCAGGGAGATGCTTTGAGGCAGGGTAGTAAATTGCTCTATTTTCGCAGGTAATTTAAATGCAAACTAGCAGCAACTTATCACAAGAATGGATTTTCCACCATCTGGTCAAATAACAGGGGATTTGTTTAGTGCCATGCAAAGAATCGAGTGATGGGGAGAGAAGGCAGATTAGCAGGTAAGTCCTAGAGTCGGGCAAAATGTATTTTGTGCAAACAAGAACAGACGAGGCTTTTAACAATTACACCTGTCAGAACCTCCAGAAAGCAATCCATCTCCGGAGCCCGAGACCAGGCGAGTTCATAACCAAATGGGATTGAGCTGCGTGCGCTTTTCGAAGTTAAGGATGAAGTGGGCACGGTGGGGGTAGGGTGTGTATGTGTGCATTTCTCTGCGAAGGATAGGGGGCACAGAATGAAGGCTGCCATCGCAGAAAAACATTATAGAGACAGATGGATAGACAGGGATACATAGATAAACAGAGTGATAGAGAGAGACAGAGTAAGAAAAGAGAAGCACAACGCATATCATTAATAGCACTGCATGATAATACATCTTTTCTACCTGTAACGTATGGTTCATTCTTTCACATCCTCTAGCATTCATTGCAGATACCAAAGATACGCTCCTCCGGCGCTACAGTTATAAACATAGCTTATACATATACTTAGACGCACATAATCATATGGCTTCTTTACAAATGTTTACCAGCGTATCGGAACTCTCAGAAGGGTCTACAATAATAAAGCAAAATAAGGTTTGTGAACCAAAAAAAATCAATTTTTGGGGAAGAATAATTTAGTGAGCCCAGTGGTTACTTTTCGGGGAATTTATTTTGTAGACACCTACGGAAAAAAAAAGGCATTTTGGTTTTTAAAACCTAATGTACAAAATAGAAGGGAAAGTTAAATAAAATAATAAATGAAGCATATTTTATTAAAGCTGACAAAGTAACAGCTGCCTATTTTTGACTTTCTAAAATGCTTATCCCTGGATACAGAGAAAATCATTTCAGTCGTAACTTGCAAACATTAGATCTGTATTCCGCCATTTGGAGTAGAGAAGAGTTGGAGAGCCGGGGATTGAATTTATATTAAAGCTATGAGAGGTGTGTGTGTGTGTGTGACGCCCGGAAAGCAGAATATACATGGAAGGCGGAATGAGGCAGGTAAAATAGGAAGGTATGGAACGTGTAGGGTAGAGCATTTCGATGGAGTTTCGATATTACAATCCAATCTTGTTGGAAGCAGACGGAATAGTAGAGCTTTTCTGCCACCTGTAGAGGTTCTACTCTAATTTCCCCGGATAGAACAGACTATATGCATGAACTGTTCTACTGCCGGCTGGATCTCCCTCCAGACAGCAGAGAGCGCTGATATCCTCGGGCTTTCCCTGCCGTGTACCTGTGCGTATGACAGTTGGGATGTATGTGTCTGGAGAAGACGGGAGTGATAAATGGAGCTGGCCTGTTCTTCCAGAGCAACATGCTGAAAGCAATAAGCCTGGCCCAGCTCCCGCTAAGGAGATAATGTCCTTGATTCCATCAATACAGATTACGAGGCAGGTGAGGGGGCAACGCAGCTTAATAACCTGCTGCCTGCCACGAGAAAGCACTGACACGCAGAGAAAGAGAGAGTAAGGAAACGTGAAGGAAGGAGAGTACAAAGAAAGGAAAGAGATGAAACAAGGTAGGAGATCGAGAATAGGGGTGGTGGTGAGGGAGATGAAAACAGAAAGGAAAAGGCGGCGAAGCTGTACCCAGGGAAGCATAGAAAGAACAAGAGGAAAAACCATCTGAAACAAAAGAAAGGTGGCATATACAGGTAGCCAAAGGGCTAGTAAGTCTGAGGTGGTAATATACATGATGGGAATTGAACCTCCAAGCTCGACCCTGAAACAGATATATGGGACTGACTAGCTGGGAGCAAGGCTGCTGGCCCTATACCGATATATGGTAGCAATAATATTAATAATGGAACAAGTAGAAAGCTACAGGTCTCTTACCTCCACTATAAAGGATATACTCAGCTATTATTACACTCAGCTAATACATTATGCCCGGTTATATATTTTCACCGCCTGTCCTTACATAAAAAGAGGACACCGTGAAGTCATCCAGTTTTCCAATGGACACAATTCACGTATACACAAAAAGCATTCACCGATACATCACGAGCTTGCAGATTACCGTAGACTTGTTCTATATACACATTATATATATATATATATATATATATATATATATATATATATATATATATATATGTCCTGTATACACATACTCAGGTGGCAAGGCAAATGTAAGCTGCATTATTTTACAATAATCACTTTAATTATCAGTTACAGGGTGTTGATCTGGTAACGCTCCACGTATCTGCGACCTGCAGTGAATGTGGACCTCCGCTGATCGTCAGTTGTACATATCAATGACCAGAACATGCTATGCATGTTCCTATGGCACGCTTTCTGCTCAGCCGGTTTCCTTTCTGCAGAACATGCCCGGAGTCTCCTTGCTACTTCAGCCAACAAGGGCAATTAGGACATTCATTTAGCTAATTGTGCGCAGGTTTTCTGGGAGAATGTTCTATGGCAGGCCGGGCTACCGCAGTGCCAATTTATCATCCATCATACGGGTGGGGCTCCACCCAGCGGAGATTAAAACATGGATAAGACCTGACCGCGTCCAGGCCTTCAGGGACAGCACGCTAGCTCCACGGCATAATCATAAGGCGGCCACAGTGATGTGGGGGGGGGGAATGTTAAAGACAGGGTAAAATAAGAGGGGGGGCAGAGAATTAAGGAGGGAATTAATAGTTAAAGCTCTAAATTCTAAAGGATATTGATGAAGCTTGGAGAAGGAGAAGGGAGGGCATGGCAATAGAGCAAGGGGTACAGCCTGGAGAGGTAAGAGAAAGACATAAAATGTGAAAGAATGAGATGCAATAATGTAGGAGACAGAACATTAGGGCGGTGGTGTTAAGGACATGCTAAGGGAGATGAAAACAGAAAGGAAGGTGCATAAGAAAAAGCACGAGGAAAACCCCGTTCAAACAAAACAAACGCAAGGGGTACACAGATAAAGTTAAAAGCCAGGAGAGGGGAGGCAAGTCAGGTAATGGTAACTAGACAGTACTAGAGACCAAATGAGAATGAGAAAGAATTCTATTATGGTCTAGAAAGATTCTCTGGGTCTGCAGAAGAGAAATGGAGGAACAATTTAATATCACAGGGTCAGTTTTAGCCAAGCGCAAGGCCCAAGAGAACGAAAAGTGAGTTGATGGACAGAGAGGAGACAGTCTGATCAGAGCTCTGAGCCCAGGGGAGATGAGAAGATATTAGACGTGTGTGAGAAAGGACTGACAGAATGTGGTCTCGGGACACAACTCGGCAAAGGACAGGAAAAAAATATCATTCTTTCACTGCCCCAGAATCATGCAAGTGTGCCTTTTGGTGGTGAAACGGTTATGGGGAGAAGGAATACATCAGCAGCTCTCTTTTTCATGAAGAACAGTGTTTTCTGGAACATGATATAGATGTAGTGAGAGAAAAAAAACATCATGCCAACCAGCAAAATGTTTAAAAGCTCTGCCTGTTACTTGTCAGACATGCCAAAGCAGACAGGCCGGCTTCAGCTGACAGGTCGGGACCAGGCGAGGTCACTAGAGTACTCTTAGGCCGGCTGATGGACAAAGCAGGGAAGTGGCGCAGTAACAAGATGTGGCTTTGTGAGTTGGGTTCAAATGAGAAAATGTAAATGCTGAAAGGAATGCATCAGTTTCTAGACTTTTTTTCATTCTATGAAAGTCAGAACACCTTAACTTGGGACGTTACTAAAGCCAGAGCTTGTTGAGCATAGACCTGTATGACAGACACCATCCCAAGTAATTTACTAGAACACCGGTTATAGGTTTCTAGCTGCTTGACTACAGGTAGACTAACCCATGCCTATAAACGTCCCCAGACGCATCATTCATTTCCACCGCATACTGAAAGGGTTTGCAGCAACAGGTCTGAGCCCTACGCTCTGTAGAAGAGAAGCGAGGGCTATGACTCGAATTCTAAGCTCTGATCTGAGATAAATTAACCTTCAATCCTAGCAAACAAGTACACAACAACATATCTAATGTCCTAATTACACAAGTTTACTAATAAACTTTATAAAACGAGATGTAAGGGGGACGAGTTGACGACCCTAGGGCCGTGAAAGACCTCAAGGTCACGATATCCCACGTGGACATAATGTGCACGCAGACACCAGCAAATGCCGATCTACGTAACAAATACATGTTTTGGTGGAATTTGGCTGTTCAACTGAGCCTCCGCAGACATAATCCAGCAAATTCCCTTCGCACGCTCCCAGATCCGGCACAGATTATGCAGATGCGCGGCAGACAGGCAGGTACACTTCGCAGGTATCTCTCCAGACAGCTAAGTAAACAGAGCCGCGCACGCACGCACGCACCCACACTGTGCAGCCAGCCGCTCGCTGCAGTATATTAAGCAGCTGTTTGCATGTGCCGTCCATGTCCGGAGTGACAGCTGTATTTTCGCTTGCTTTGACATTGAGTCTGATCTGGGTGAATAGCTCATATCCATTAAAGTGCTATTACAGCAGTGACTGGCTGCCAGGCGGCTCCTGATCAATCCTAACAGCCAGCGAGCTGTCATACGGCGAGAACAGAGCCCTGCGCTCGCACAGAGAAGAGCATGAAACCGCGTCAGCTTCGCATAACATAATCACCTCCGTAGAATGATACCGAGTACCTACGCACAATCACAATGCCTGTTCTTTGGTCCCATTAGTGCGGGCACGAATCACACGGAACAGGGGTGCGCCCCACAAGCTCACTATGTGTGTGCGCATATATTATATATTCACGCAGTATTGTGCAAAGGTGTGATAAAATGCTGTAAAGTAAGAACGCATTCACAAATACGCGTTAATAATTTATTTTTAGCATTTATCAAGATGCAAAGTGAGCCAACAGAAGAAAAATTGAAATCAAATCGATATTTGGTGTGACCGCCAAAAGGGCATCAGTTCTTCTAGGTTCTCTCGCACACAGTTTTTAAAGAACTCAGCAGGTGGACTGTTCGAAAAGATCTTGGAGAAATAATCGCAGTTCTACTGTGGATTTAGGCGCCTTAATATTTTCTCTCTTCATCTAATCCCTGACAGACTCAATGATGATGAGATCGGTGCTCTGCGGGGGTCATACCAGCACTTCCAGGACTCCTTGTTCTTCTTTACAATGAAGATCGTTCTTAATGGCTTTGGCTGTATGTTTGGGAATACAGATGTCTCCAGGATGCTATTGCACGATGGATAAGTATCTGCCTGTACTTTTCAGCATTATGGAGACTATTAATTCTCCATTTCCAGAAATGCATCCCCAAACTTGCAAGGAACCTCCACCATCCTTCACTGTTACCTGCAAACACTCATCCACGTACTGCTCTCCAGGCCTTCGGTGAACAAACTGCCCTCTGCCACGCTCAAATACAGTATTTCTCATCTGTTTTTACTTCGGAGGTATGGCTCTGTGGCCGCAAGTCTTCCATGAAGACCACTTCTGGCCAGACTTATCCAGACAGTAGATGCTGCATCAGGGTCCCTCTGTTTTCTGCCACTGCTGATGGCGCTCCTGGACATCTTCCGATTGTGAGAGGACGTACGCACCATGTGTCTTTCATCTCTGCCGACCACTTGAAGGCAAAGAGCGGTCACACCAAATATTAACGTGATTTAGATTTTTCTTCTGTGCAATCACTTAGAATTTTGTTAAATGATAAAACAAGCTATTAACATATACCCTTTTTTAAAGCAATCTCTTTTTACACCTGCCTGAAACACTTGCACGGTACTGTATATTTATTTATATATAAATATACCCCTAACTGGATCCCTTTGTATCCTTTTTTTTGGTTCTAGACTGTTCTACTCATGTATCGGACAAGACCACCTATGTTTCGGATCACTCTTTTACTATAACTACTTGCTCCCCAGGTAGCGTTAGCCCCCCATATCTAGCGCACGGGGTAATTCCTCCATCCTTCAGGTATCCGCGTGTCTGTGTATCATTTATAAACCACGCACCTGCCCTGGCCTAGCGATCTATACACATTATTACCTTAATTATAACGCGGTTTCCACGTAGGCTGTAAGTGCCGAGAGTTACAATGTAATACAGCCAACTGAAAGAGCTTACAAGGAAGCATCCGGCGTTGGAGTCAGCTGTGCACACTGTAACTCTCTGCTTTATGCACATTTCCCAGCTGTCAATTTACATTGCAACACTTTACAAGAGAAGCTGATCTATTGAGCTACTGGGAGAAGAGCTGATATAAACACCAGCCGGCTTCTCGCCTGACAGCGGAGAGGAAGGCACCGCGGACGCACAGCGCATAGAGTAAAGCACAGGCTCCAGCAGGAGTGAGACATTGGAAAGGAGTGCGGGGAGGAAAAGTAAAACATTAAACATAACAAAAAAATAAAACATTAAAACAAAGCTAAGATACAACTCGAAGAAGAAAGAAACTCGGCTTTTAGTGGGGGCTTCTCAATAGATTTTTGCATAGATACAATATGGCAGAAAAGCTATTGGCAGACATGAAGATCCCATAAAGATCAATTAATTGCCCCCGCCATGTAGTTTGGTTTAGAAGTGGATGTTTAATTCTAGCACTTGTTATTAGGGACTGCATAGTAGAAGTCACTAAACCTCCTAATAGATTGCAAGCTCACAAGCGCAGGGCCCTTTTCTCTTTCTGTACCTGTATGTCTTAATGTGTGTTTTTGTTACTGGTAATTTTTTTTTTTATATTGTCAATTTTAATGTTATTGGTAATTTTGTGCCCCCTCTACCTTAAAAAAAAAATAAAAAAAAATCTGCTGGTGCTTTATAAATAAAATATAACATGATGAAAATGATTCAGCTACTGATACTGTTACACCAAACCACAAGCGCAGGTGAAATTAACCGGCGGTGACGCCGTTCCTAAATAAAATGTGTTGTCCATATTCTCCATCTACCCCCATAGTCAGACATATTCTGAAAATGGACGTGTTTGGCAAAAACGTTAAAGTAATCACATGAACTGTGACATGATGCACGCTGAAGGGGGGGGGCAAGGTATAAAGTAAAGAAAGCCCCGTCATGAAGAACAACAAAATTATATTATTAAGCAGTACGGTGAGACAACAAAATAACCAGACACTCTTCTCTTATCAAGCTGCTTCACTATATATTGGAAAAATATTAATTAATGCTATTCTGCATGAAAAAAAAAACAAACATAAAAAAAATATTAAAAAATCACTTATATCGCAATATGAATTGATAAATTATGTAGCGTAGTTTTCCCGCATCTTATCTTTTTATTTATTCATTTATAATTACTTTATTCTTCTGTAGAACTAAACTTAAGATTAGATCTCGATTTGGAATTGTAGTGTTATAGCTTTTCTCGTCTTTGTCTTTATTATGTTGCTTAAAAAAATAAAAAAAAATAACTAAATAATCACTAACAATGTAAATTAATAGCCATGGGACAGCAGGCTGCTTTTAGGGCACAATGACCTAAACCCGGGGTAACTTCATTAGTTTTCCCTTTTTTTTTTTTCTTCTGCAGAACCAAACTTATAAAAACTTTGATTTTGTTAAGTTTAAATTGCTTATAATGTAAATGAATAAATGATGGGGCATAGCCATGGGAAACTGGCTTTTAGGGGTAAGGTTGGTGAGAAGAAAGAAAGATTAGTAGATGCATGGCTTGGCTTTTTAGTTCACTGATGGTGGGAGCTGGAGAAGCCAACAGCGCATGGCGCGGATACATGGATGTTCGGAATGATACCTGTTAGTTTTAGATGGGTCACATGCCGAGAGGCTGAGCTGATTGGTTCTTGCCTGCTGTCAAAATGTATATGTTTATTGTATTTGATATAGACAAACAGACAGGATAAAATAAAATGTGAGTATCCCGAGATCAATAACCAGACCCCTGATGTCGCATTCACAAGGAGAGCGAGCGTGGTAGAAAAAAAAAAAAGCTCTCCTCCGATCTCCTGCGAAATATCTCCGAGATAAGGTGCAGATAGCTCAGTATAATTTCCTTTGGCAGAGCAGTGTTGCGGAGAGTAAAACATAAAAGAATAAAGACCAGTGAAATATTGTTATGGGAGATTTCTCCACTGCATTATTTCTGCACTGCTAGATCTTATTTGGCTGTTGTGATTTCACGCAGCCAGTGACCTTTTAATCTCTAATTAAAATGCTGATTGCCTGTTAAGTAAGGCCGCGCGGTTATGGTCGGAGACTCCGAGTGAGCTGAGAGTGTGGGTTGGCGGAGTAACCCCGCTGGGCCTATATAGCGAGCACAGCGACGCTCCGCTCCCAACCTCGGGGAGCGAAGGAGAGACGCGCTCTCTGCCAAGACCGCCATCCGAGAATGTCATCCCACTCCGGAGTTCCCATACATTCTCATCCACACCAAAGAGACAAACCGCTTCAATTACACGAGAGATGTTATCAAAAGCAAAAGCGCCAACACGCTCCGCACGATGATCATTAAACAAAGTACAAAGCTGGCGCGGGCTAATAAGGGATTCAGGACTCCAAATTAACACTTTAAAAAAAAAAACAACCAAAAAACAGTACTTCTGTCTGCGTGGCAGAGACAGGGAGCGCTCAGACAAGCTCTTCATTGCTTAAGAAAAATAATCATGCGATATAAAAGCAGTTCTTCTCTTGGAAATCTGAAGGGGAGTATCAAAGGAATCCATCCCCGCGCTCTCCACGCTAGACAGCGATGCCCGGGGGATGAAAGCATTCCCACCGTGCAGCGGGTCAGGAGACGAGAGGACGGAAAGACCAGGACTGACAACAGCGCCACGTTGCGTGGAACCACAATGCGCTAGATACATAATAAGGATACAGAATGATAGCACGTGTACTTGGAACTACAATACGCTACAGTCTGTGCCCCCAGAAAACAATAGAGCCCCGCCATGTCTGTGCGTGATCCCAAACCAGCACGTGGTGTAAAAACCGCACAACATGATCACAACACCGCACTAAGACCACACTTACGCAGACAACCCGGTGACCACACAGGCCATCCTTCCTGGACATGTGTGCGTTTCCTACGTTGCTGACCTCATGTCCAGTGCTGCCCCCTGCAGTAAGCAAGATGCATAAACTCACATGCTACTCATTTATAATCCACACATACTCCGGGGCAGAGCTTTACGTACCCAAAATAAAAGTGTCGCTTGGCACGGCGGATTTGTGAAGCTTAACTTGTGAAAGCCGTTTTCTAAGCACCCGAACCCAAGACATAGAGCATTAAAACGTTAAAGAAAGGATGTCCCCTCAAGCGCTGAACGGCCAGCCGCTTCTGTATATCAGCATATGTTATCTGTGTGATAAAGCCGGATCCGCGGCAGCGAAGCACACAGCCCTTCCACTGTTTCGCGCATTAGAAAAGTAAATACCAACACAGTCCCTTTGGCTCGGTGTGTTTCATATTAGATATCCGGCACAGCTGTTTTATGTGCTTCTTCAGCCTGCGAGGGGATGTGGGATTAAAGGGAGAGAGGTGCTTCAGTGAAATGCTACTTATCAAGTCAGCGAGGCCTTTGTAAATAAGAAATCAATGATTCCATGTGTATTATTCATCTTTCTGTTCTCCGGACTTCTCAGACGCGGCGATGTATAACCCCGACTGTACATTCCTGCCGCAGAACGGCTTATTACACGACTCTATCACTCAGAGAGAAGGACTGGCGGGAAAGTGTCTGCTTTGCTATTTAGCAGAAACGAAATAGAATTGTTTTTCTTGTATCCACTAACCCCGGCCACTTATTAGCCACTTGTCCTGTCATCCAGAAGTGAAGCTCCGAGTGTCACCGTCCCCAGCGTTTAGCACTTGGTTTCACCGCCCCCGCTTTCTACATGTTTGGGTCAGTGTTAGAACATACAGTTGTCATGCTTCCTTGCGCTGTGCTGCAAGCTCTGTCGGTATGTCTTTTCTACTGATGCAGCGAGCATACCTAGGTATGCTTCCTGCACACGCTCAGCATTCTGGGTAACGGGAGCTACGCTTCCTTTGAAATCAGCGGCTGACGACTGCATGTATCTAAACATAGTATCGCTACAGCTTTAATTAAATGGGAGTGTTACAGAGCATGCGTAGACAGAATTCAAACTTTCAAACTCCAATGTCTTCACAACAGTCTGTATTCATTAAAAATAAAACTGCTCATTTTGGGGATTAGACCTTTGAAAATGTATCGTAGCTTTGGGCCGTCCTCTGCAGCGCGGGCCGTCCTCTGCAGCGCGGGCCGTCCTCTGCAGCGCGGGCCGTCCTCTGCAGCGTGGACTGGGCTGTCTAAGTACCCAGATCTAGCACGGTACTATTAGCCATATGCTGTTAACTATCTGTTACTCTATTAAGTCATATTGGTATTTTTATACAGTGCCTGGTTTGATGTAGAATCACGCGTCTGATATTTGTTACTTAAGTTACATAGTCAAATAACATCTTTTGCATTTTTATCTTTGACTTTGATCTTATTATGTGTGTTTCTGCTGAATTATGATTATATATTTTATTACACAAAGTGTCACCATATTACATATACCTCACTGCTACATCTGACAGCGTCTTCTTATTAATTCGCAACCAACACAGACTGAATATTGCAGAACACCTACATACCCACTCATTTTGCGATTCTATGCTTTATGAGGGCTCATATTTAAAAGCGAGTGTACCTCAAGGCAATTTCCATCTCCTCTTAGCTAAATAGACCTTCATTATATCATTGCGAAAGGACTCCAACTCGAAAACATCCTTTGCCAAGTCGGGAGGGGGCAGAAACCCTTGTTCTACGTTTCGCTAAGCTCTGTAAGAAATGTACGGCTCTCGCTAGGCTAAGCAGAGCTTATGCTTGTAAATAGGGTGTGATCTTTCTGGGTTTATAAGAAGGATAGTCCCTTGTCAGTGGATATAAACAGCCAACTAATAGGAGCTGCTCCCACTATGTTGGCTGGTGTCAATTCACAGGTTCTCTAGTGAAAGGGATTTCCTCGTCTACAAGTCATAAGCCTTTCCTGCTCTAATTGCCACTCATGAGACTCCTCTAACTCCACGAGCCAGGGAGGGTTTGGCCAGCGTTGGTTCTACAGGAGCAGGTGAGAAGTTGCAGACCATGGTGATGAAGGCTGTTCTGTCTGGTGCCACCGGGAAGCTATCAATGGTGGCACAATTCACACATACACGTCAATGTGAATCATTTTATACATAATATATATATATATATATATCATATTATAACACTGACCCAATCATTGCTACATCGTTAAACTGTATGCAGTAGTAATGTTTATGGGGTACTCGCACACGCTATTCTGTAGAATGATGTATTATCATTTATTTTATAGATGGCAGGGAGTCATTCATTTCAGGGAATACACAGCGCAGCGTAAACCCCGGTCAGTATACACGCCAACAGCATTGATACATTCAATGTAATTTGTGTCCAACCCAGGTAGGGTGTACACTAGCCAAAGGAATACTAACAGTTATGACCAGGGTATTGCTGTATCAATCACTTGTCACTGGTAGAATAAATTGCATTATATTGATTTACTAAGAGATTTGTCTTTTACTGTCTCAGATGAAAAGCAGCCATATTTATATTGAATTATCATTATGGTAGTATAGAAATATAGAATTTAACGGCAGATAAGAACTCCTAAGTCCCTCTCCTCTGTTGTCACTGACAGAACAGTGTCCCCAATGCTATATTCTGCATTTGGATTTTTACCTCCCAAATGCATTAATTTGCATTTATCAACATTAAACTCATACCAGCATTCTTCTAATTTACTTAAATCATTTGGAACTTGAGTTTTTCCACCTGGAATGTCTGCTCTGTTGCGGGGAGGTGAAAGAAATAGACAGTAGGGACACTGACACTTGGAGCTTAGCTTCTGGATGTCAGTACAAGTGGCTGGTAAGTGGCCAGGGTATTTATTTTCTGCTAAATAGCAAAGCAGACACGTTCCCACTAGTCTTTCTTTCTGAGTCATAGAATCCTTTAACAAATAGTTCTGCAGACAGAGGCTTGATTTTGAGCGAGGAAGAAGTTCTACGTGAGCTCTCCAAAGTGAAACCAGACAAAGCTTTGGTACCGGATGGGGTACACCCAAAGTTATTAAAAGATCTTTGAAGCGTCCTGGCAAAACCGACCGTGGACTTATTTCTCGGTCACTTTTGGCAAGCGTAGTTCCAGAAGACCCAAAGTTGGCAACCCTAGTACCACCTCACAAAAAAAGAAGACTCAGCCAACTACAGACCAGCAAGTCTTACATCAGTAGTTGGAAAATTATTGGAAGGATAGGATTGTAAAATATCTGGAAGTAAATGGTTTGCATGATCAGAACCATCATGGGCTTACTTCAGGGGGCTCTTGTCAAACTAAGTTAATTTATATTTTTGACTGGGTAACTAAGATAATAGACCTGGGAGGAGCTGTTGATATCGCTTATCTAGATTTCAGTAAGGCATCGGACACTGCCGTCTTTGGGCTTGGATGTTAAAATAGTTGGATGGATAACACAATGGTTGAGTGATAGGAGGCAGACGGCTGTAATTAATGGTCTCTATTCAGAGGAAGGACGTGTTACTCGTGGGGTACCTCAGAGTTCAGTATTGGAACCTGTCAATTTTCATTATTCTAATTGGTGATATTAAAAAAGTTCTTAATGGTATTCTATGCATTTTTGCAGATGATACAAAGGTCTGCAACAGGGCGGACATTCAAGGTGGAAAAACACAAATGTCGGCTGCAGTTTAATGTTGATAAATGCAAATGAATGCATTTGGGAGGTAAAAATCCAAATGCAGAATATAGCATTGGGGACACTGTTCTGTCAGTGACAACAGAGGAGAGGGACTTAGGAGTTCTTATCTGCCGTCAAATTCTATATTTCTATACTACCATAATGATAATTCAATATAAATATGGCTGCTTTTTATCTGGGACAGTAAAACATAAACCTCCTAGTAAATCAATATAATGCAATTTATTCTACCAGTGACAAGTGATTGATACAGCAATACCCTGGTCATAACTGTTAGTATTCCTTTGGCTAGAGTACACCCTACCTGGGTTGGACACAAATTACGTTGAATGTATCAATGCTGTTGGTGTGTGTACTGACCGGGGTTTACGCTGCGCTGTGGATTCGCTGAAATGAATGACTCCCTGCCATCTATAAAATAAATGATAATACATCATTCTACAGAATAGCGTGTGCGAGTACCCCATAAACATTACTACTGCATACAGTTTAATGATGTAGCAATAAGTGCTGCCTATACTTTATAATAAGAGAGTGCATTCCATGTTTCACTAAGGGCCATTGGATTTATTCACCAAACCCAAGTGAAGCTGACGCGTGTCCAAAAAACCCGATAATGATCGTAGCAGACATTCATAGTGCGACAACTCAGCTAAACGAAGCACAGGAACACAGATACCTCTTCATGGGGCAATGGGACTCAGCCGGAAAAAGGGAAGATGCCATATTGATGATGAATAAAGAAGGAGCTACCCATACATCTGAGATCCCTATCGCAGTATCTTAAAGCAGATCCGATGCTTTTTCCAAAATATAAATATATGTAAATAACATGGTTACGTGCATCCCATGGAAGTAGCCATCTTAACGTAATTCTCAGCTTGTGTTATTTATTGTCAGTTTTGTATTCTTGTTAATGTTAATTTGTCATTGCAGGATCTGCTGGCACTCTAGAAGTAAATGAAACGTTACTTACTGTTCTCAGGATCTGCATAACTATTTCTCCCCCCTTTTGATTGTGGATGGAAGTGGATGAGATCTTCCTAAACGTGATACCAATTTTATTTAATAATAAAGGCACGTTTGAAAGATTTGAAAGGCTTTTTCATTTGACTAATCACATTGTATACGCAGCTGGTGTGTGCAGAAAGTGCAGGCCTAGGAGTGATGAGATTCAGGCTTTGCGAAAGGTATTCGTTTTTTTTTTTCATAGGGCTGAAAGGCCTCTCTATAGAGATCATTTCCAGGAAAGGAACTAACATGATGTCATTGACGGAGCGGCGGGGCAGGGAACCGGCGGCCCTCTCAGTCTGCCTGCTGACAAGGTCACATCTTACCGACTACTACATAAAGCGCATGCTGCGTCTCCTGCAGATGCGTGCAAAGCATAGACCCCCGTCCTGCACAGAGAGCAGACCCCAGTCCAGCGGCTACACAGAGAACACAGACCATCCTCCAGCATTTACACACTCAACGTCCTTCCAATACGCCTTCAAAGAAGATCTTACTGTCCATCAACTAAACGCAGTTCATAGGCTTTGTGAATAGCTCTTAATCTCCAGTTTTAGAAAGCACGACACAGACTAATCACATTCAGACACACGAGCACAGAGCAAACTTACAGTAACTCTACATGTTGGGCTCTCTGGAATAAAGAGTAAAGAGTATGGCGTACCAATGTGATGCGTGCTCTACCTTCCTGAGAATGCACACAAAGCTTGCTTCCTCTGGCTGCCGGTGACATAAATTTACAAAGATTACGACCCAAAACGAGCCGTAAGAAGGCGCTGCTTACATAGCTGGATGACCTCAAAGTTAAGCTTTCTCAGCAGAAGCAATCATGGTGGTCCCGGGCTGTTCAAAATAAGTGTTGTCCAGAAGTCTACCTTTCTAAGGGTCCTTTCTATGAACGAATAAAGTAAACCCTGATAATAAATAGGAGGAAAGAAAGAAATGCAAGCCTTGGGATCTAAAAAACAAAGAAATGTGGTCATCGCTGAATGGAACTTTGCTGTATACAAGAAAAGAACAGAATGTCTGCATATCTGATATCAAGGCATGTCTATATTCCTTTTACAGCATTAACCACGCATCGTAAAAGGACAACCACATCAGGTTTCCCTTGCGGAAAGTGCGCAAGAGGGCGACTTTTTGCCGTTTAGCGAATCGATTCCATTATTTTGAGAATCCATTTAAAATGTGTGAAAGAATAGGACAACCGTATTCCATTATATTATCTGCCATCATCTACTAAATAACATATAGATGCTGAGATTTCAAATCTCCTTTTTTTATTTATTAGCAGACAGGAGAAATATGGGAATAATGGGAAATAATGGGAAGTGAATATATTGAGAGTTGCTGCTGCAAGAGTTGTAGGATAGGTAGAATTCTACCGACGAAGCCTAACCTATAGATAAAAGGAGATCAGATATTGAGAAAGAAAACACAATGGAATCTGGGGAGCACAATGGGGTAAATGAGGTAGAGCTGTAATATTAGGGAGAACAACAATGGGGAGAAGACGGATTTTTTTATGGGAAGAGCGTAATCACCAGGAAAAGCCAATGCTGTGGGATGGTGTAATCTCCAAGAGAGGACAGGGCGTGATATGGCGAGTGACTAATAACTTGGAAGAAATGGAACTCTGGCGTGGGGAGACCATTATCGCGGAGAAGAGATAATGGAGCGGTGTGGGGAGTGTGTAAATCACAGGGAACGAACAGAGATGTAATGAGGGGAGTAAATAATCAGAGGGAGGAGAGCAGATAGAGCTACGATGTGGATATTGAGTATTGATGGGGTAAAAAGACTGGGATATAGGGAGCAAGAGCTAAAAGGGCAGAGAAAGAACTAATGGGGAACAAAAAAAGCCTGGGGAGATTTCACATTACAGTTACATAGCAGATTCCGTAGTGCTGTTACACCGTTACAGTGAGAATGATGAAGACAATTTAAATATCATTAACAGACGTTAAAACATACTGGGAGAAAACGGCCCGGTTCTTGGGCGCTTACAATCTATTACGTGGCTAAAGAGGGGAAGGGAGACGCTTGGGTGAGAACGAGTTGAACGAAGCAAGGGCGATATGGAGAACTGTGCAGGTGGACATGGCAGATGGTTTCTTTGGGAAGCTGGTTGGGAGTAAGAAGGAGAAGGAGGTTGGGAATTCCAGAGAAGGGGTACGGAACATCCAGAAATCCTGAACTGGGAGCGGGAAGAGGTGATAAGAGTAGAAGAGAGAGACGGAAGTCATTGGAAGAAGGGTATTAGTATATGAAAGTACAGATATAGTGGGGCAGCAGATGAAGAATAATGAGAAAGGAAAATTAGCCTAGAAAAGACAAATAAAGGCAAAGCTGTGGTGTTGATAATGAAAAGGGAGGTTTGATACTTTTCTGCTCTATAGCATGTCCCGTTATAACAGCGGCCGTAGCAGAATACTTGACAGACTTACTTTATCTTCCCATCTGTGCATGAGAAAGGATTATGTTATCGCCATGTGTGTATTTCTGAGACGCAGTAGCGTACCTAGCGGGGGGCGGGGGGGGCGGTCCGCACCGGGTGCCGCTCATCAGGGGGGTGCCAACTTGCCGGCACCCGGCACCCCTCCAGAGACGGACAGTAATGTCCGCCGCTGGAGGAGCAGGCTCGCAAGAGAGCGGTATCGGAGGTCTTTAACAGACCTCCGGCTCCCTTGAGTGATTTTAAGCCGGTTCCCCTGAACCGGCTTAAAATCACTCAAGGGAGCCGGAGGTCTGTTAAAGACCTCCGATACTGCTCCCTCGCGATCCGCGCGGCAACTGCTGCTGTGCAGAGGGCACTGTGGGCGCGGCTTCAGTGCCGCCGGGATCTGACAACAAACCCCGGCGGCACTGAAGCCGCGCCCACAGTGCCCTCTGACCCGGAAGAAGACAGAAGAAGAGGAGCGAAGAGGAAGACTGCTGTAAAAAGAAAAGACTGCTGTAAGAAGAAAAGAAGTAGAAAAGAAGGTAGGAAATCATTCATTAAGACTGAGTGACAGTGAGAGTGGATTGGTATGTGTGGAATCTGTGGATTGATATGTGTGGATTGGTATATGTGTGGATTAGTATGTGTGGAATGTGTGGATTGGTATGTGTGGAACGTGTGGATTGGTATGTGTGGAACCTGTGGATTGGTATGTGTGGAACCTGTGGATTGGTACGTGTGGAATCTGTGGATTGATATGTGTGGATTGGTATATGTGTGGATTAGTATGTGTGGAATGTGTGGATTGGTATGTGTGGAATCTGTGGATTGGTATGTGTGGGACCTGTGGATTGGTATGTGTGGAATCTGTGGATTGGTATGTGTGGAATCTGTGGATTGGTATGTGTGGAATCTGTGGATTGGTAAGTGTTGATTGGTAAATGTGTGAGAGTGATGGGTGTTATGCTGTACCATTTCCAATGTCTTTTTCATTATAATTATGCTCTAAAGTACATCATAACTCCCATCACTCTATACTGTTCCGTACAGTGGCAGAGCTGGGAGACAGAGGCCTTGCACCCCCACCGCAGGGTGCTGGTCAGGTTCTATGTGGGCAATGTGGACGCTGGCTTTGGGGTGTGCAATCTGTGATCTATGCCTGTAATTTAGGGTGTTTTATCTATAACTTTAATGCTGAGTTTTTATGTGAATTCCAATTGATCAATACCTGCAAAGCTGGGTTTGTGTGTTAATGTGTTGGTCTATATCTGCTATGCTATGTTTCTATACATTATTTATGTTTACCAGCAAATACAGGATTTGTATGTCTTATTCAGTTGATCAATACCTGGGGTGCTGTTTCCATGTGTTGTTTATTTGATCTATACCTTCAGTGCTGAGTGATTTCCAGTTGATCTATACCTGCAATGCTGGGTTTGTGTGTTCTGTTGATTTATACCTGCAATGCTATGTTTCCATACATTATTTATGTATACCTGTAAATACAGGATATTTATGTCTTATTCAGTTACACGTGATGTTTCCATGTGTTGTTTATTTGATCTACACCTGAACTACAGGGAGTAATTAAAAGAGAGTTGTGGTTTAGTGACGTAGGGGACAAATGGACTTTGGGGATGATTACGGGGAGAGGACCTCCCAATGTCACGGTGCAGTCAGAAGAAGGGAAGGCTGTACTGACTCTCACAGTCTTCCCCTGATCTGCAGTTGAGGGCAGTACAACATAATCCCTATCACTATACATCGATCTAGACATTTACAATAATGCAGCATAACCCCTACCACTATATACTAAGCCAGACACTGAAGTGGTAGGCCTACACCACATCAATGGCTTTGTATATAGTGATATGGGTTATGCTGCATTATTGTAAATGTCAGGCTCAATGTATAGTGATATGGATTACGCTGCCCCACCGTCAATGTGTGCTCAGTATAAAGTGATAGGTGTTATCCTGTATCACCGGCAATGTGGGCCTCAGTATATAATAACAGTTATGTTGTACCACCGTCAGCGCGTGCCTCAGTATATAATGGAAACAGTTATGTTGTACTACTGTCAGCGCGTGTCTCAGTATATAATGATAGCAGTTGTGCTGCACAACTGTCAATGTCTGCCTCAGTGTATAATGATAGTTATGTTGTACTACTATAAGTGTCTAGCTCAGTATATAAAGATAGCGGTTATGCTGTACCACCATCAATATCTGGCTCAGTTATAGTGATAGGTGTTATGCTGTTCCACTGTAGTATCTGGCTCAGTGTATAGTGATAGGAGTTATGCTGTTTCACTGTAATGTTTGCCTCAATATATAATGAAATTACTTAAGCTGCACCACCGTCAATGTCTGTCTCAGTATAGAGTGATAGGCATTATGCTGTACCACCGTCACTGCCTGGCTCAGTATATAGTGATAGGTGTCATGCTATACCACAGTCAGTGTCTGGTTCATATGGTATATATAATCATGAGTCGACATGGCAACACCACTATATATGCAAATGCTTAAATGAAAAGAGAACAATGTTATGGTGACTCCTGATTATAATATCAGAATTTTTTTTAGTTTATAGTGTCTTTAGCTGCTTAGCCAGTACTTAATTTGTAATGTTTGTCACTCATTTGTTAGGTCTTCTTAGAAACTTGTTGTGTTTGTTGTTTTTTGGGGGGGGGTTATTAAAGAAAGCACTATTATATGTTCAGTAAATGTTATTTAAACATATTTATTTTACTTATAAGTTATTAATTTATTTTTTCAGATTTCTTGTTGTTTACAGTTAACATACAGTTTACAAATTGGTGCAATAAATATTCTTGCCAACATAATTTTGTAGATGTCTTTACATTTGGGGGGGGTGCCACTTACAGGATCCGCCCCGGGTGCCAAATACTCTAGGTACGCCCCTGCTGAGACGTCCACATAATAACGAATGCCTTTATTTGCTCCGATGCCTTTGTGCACCTGATTTAGCGAATGTCTGCCTATTTCCAAAGCTGTTGAGGTATTCCTTCTGTGTTTCCGGCTGAAGACCCGGTATGTCAGCGCATTTATGATTAACACCTTCGCATTAACACTGTAATGCAGGAAGATGTCTCCGGCAATTTATACCTACCCTGCAGGCTTCACGTCATCTCAATCACCGAGTCACTCAAAGCGCACATTTTAACTCCTTCATTGGTACAGCAAACATTTCCATTATGGATATGTGATCTCCACGTGTGCGTCTGGGTTTTTAGTGTGTGGATGTACAGGCATTGTGTTTATACATGTTCGGGGCACACATCGCATAAGACTTTCTGTGAATATTGGCAGTTTAAGTCTACCTGTAAATTTGACTATAGGAGGTGTTTTTATACTCACAAGGGGTTAACTCTTGTATTGCAGGAGCACTGTTTAGGTGGCCTGGGCAGTGGCCGGAACGGAAATGTTCAGAGCCGGCTGCCTGGGACTGATTGTCATGGGCTCTCGGACTTTCAATTTGTTTTGCTACATATATATATATATATACTCATGCATTCCGGTGCAGAGGGGCTTGAGGGGAGAGCACGGGGGGCTGCCAGGAGAGGGTACAATGCTATTTAATTATGGGAACTAAACACGGCCCCGATGGACCACTACCCAAAGTCATGTCAGAATACACTGCAGTGAATCAGAGCAACGGTCTGCAGGGTGATTATTACGCCACCGTACATCAAAGAATACTTTGCTAGTCATTCCTCTCCTCCGAACTTGGAAAAGATTTTGCATGCAATACTCCAGGGTATCGGCAGCCTGTGTTTCTCTTATCTCAGTCCCATTGTTTTATCCTTCTTTCCATATCAGCCATAAGTATTTCATTACTGGTTATCTGTCCGGTACCCTGGGAAGCAGTAACAATTAACACCCGCCTACCCCCACCCCGTCTCCGGCTTTCAATGTGATTGATACCGGCCTTAGCTTTCAATTTGTTCCAGTACACAGATCATGAAATTCTAAATGTGATCATCCTTATTGACCTACACTCTCCTGCGTTAGGTTACAAAAGGCAGAATGCAATTACTACGGAGAGGAAGCCTTGCTGCATCGCATTAACCCCTTCACCGACGCTGCAGTCCGCACCGCATTCCAGAAAGGGTTATTAAACAGAAAAGGCGTTTTAGGTGCCGTTCCTCTTTCTCTGCCGAATTACACATGCTAATAACGAAACACAGCATCAGAAGCATCAAGGCTAATACTGCTGAATGCAGAAACCCTTCCCAAAAGCCATTCTTTAGGCACTTTTCTTTTCAGGGAATGCTTCACTATCATCCGATACTGATTGAAATCACCGATAGGTTGCTGCCATAGCAACGGAAAAGGCTTCTTCAACATTTACTGAAAAAGTTTATATGCGTAACGTGCTAGTTTGTGTAAGAAGAGATTTCAATGAGTCTAAAAGAGAATTCAGATTTTATTAAGCACATCTGGACGGCAGAATTCCGTCACCATTCCACTCGCTAAACAATCCAACTTCCGTATGCGGTACGAAGAGCCAACTCAGTGAGCTTCTCCAGCAAGAAGGGAAACGTCGGCCATACATAAGGCACGGTGGATAGACCGGTGAGATCCCCGGGGAGAGGCCGGCCGATCTTGCAGGATAAACTCACCGGAGATGGCACTTTGTGATGTATATCTCATCACGAGTTGAACTATTTCAACTAATTACATTACAGGTATTTAGCAGATTCTGTAGCGCTATTATAATACACAACAATGCAAACATAACAAGAACGTTAAGATCTACTAGATTCTACACTAATATTTAAGTGATTTTGGCCCGAGATGTTTTTTATTCAATAATGCATGTAATTTCTGCTCTGGCCACCTTGTAAACAAACTGCTTCATAAAAACAGCAGCATAACATTATATATTATTTAGGTCTGATCACCTACATGATATAAATCGTTACATTAACTGGGAACATCCAAGGGGAGGATACATGCAGCTCTCCTTCCGGGGGTGTGGCTTACCGAGGGGAGGGGCTAACAGACAGCATTAAATAGGCTGAGAGTAGGAGGGGAAGTGGGCGTGGCCCAGAGAAGAGGGATGCTGTGTTGACCGATTATTTGATTGCATTTTTTTTTTAACTCCATTGTATTTATACAGATCTAAATTAGTTACATCGCTGCCATAGCTATTAGTCCTATAATTTCCCCCTAAAGCTAATCAATTCGGCCAATCACGAAACGGCGCACAATCTGACAAAAGCTCTTTAATACCATGAAATTGTAGCAAATTGGATTCATTGCCTGCATTGAGCCGGGGCTGTATGCTTTAGATTCATAGGTCCCTTAAGATCTCCATTGTACACACACAAATTGGGAAGATTTACAAATTTGATCTAATGCCTTGTAATTAGACTGCTTGTAAAATCTTAGAAACACATACAAGTGGTGTTGTTTTTTTCCCTCCTCTCTCTCTTTTTTGTTCCTTTAGGCTTTCATTTCTTGTCACCTTTCCAAATATTCAGTCTGCTAAACAAATAACGGTGTTACACTTGATGAAAGGATCAGGATATTCCAGCGACTCGGTGAGAATCGGCACTAAGAAAGCAGCAACCTTCCATGAAATCAACACGCTGAAAATAGGCTGTTATAATACAATAAAAATAAAAGTGAAATTATACAAACGAGGGGAGCCGTTAAATCCCTGCATAAATCTTTCAACAGGCAACCTCACACAATAACACATTAGACATTTCACAGTTACAGATTTTACATACAATGACAATTCCGCTGTTAAATGCTTTGGACTGGCTTTCACAGAACCCCACGATGACCCAAACCACTCAAATCTCAAAAGAATTGGTTCTCCGGGAGCCAGCAAATCTTCTGATTACGTGTGTTAAATATTTGCTAAACCCCATACACCTGACTTCAAGGAACTGGAGTATACAATAAACCTGATTCTCCTGCTATACAGTTGTGTCCTACAATTTGGAACATTGCCTTTTTTTTATGCCCCATTTTGACCATTGTCAGCGTTCTTCATCGGAGAGAACAGTATGTCTGACTATTTCATCATTTTACTGATTATCTTAATTTTTATTTCTGTTCACATTCTCACCAGAACATCCAATCATCCAAAACTAAATAATTAACCCAACTATTTGACGGCCAACGGACTTGACTTCAAAGGACCTTGTGACTCCTTTATGGCATGAAGAAGTTGGCCATCATCATGGATTTCCCCATACAACAGATGGAGCGGTAGGTGTTCCTCGGGCCACTATCCTTCACGTAATGGATTATTAGATTAGAGACATAGGCGTCTTTATTATTTATTGCTGTTAGGCGGTTCTAATTCTGGTATCGCTAGCTGTCTGTTCTTGTATAACTGGGTACAATGAATGTCATTAACTTCTCAAGAGAAGCTTAGAAGGCAAAACATAACATAATATAACCCAGCATCACCTCCGCTAGAAACAAATACCCATTATGTGCACTACTGAACCTGTTGCTATGGATAACAGCAGCATCGGATCAAGAATTCAAATGCCATAAAGAGAAACTACAGGCAAAATATAAGATTTATTTTTTAAAGGATCTTAATAATTTTATTGAAGTCACCATACTACTACACAAACCCCCAAGACCAAAAGGTCTTGTTTCAACTGAGATCAACAGTCTCCATGGGCAAGGTACAGGTTCTGTATCATTTCTATTACCTGATATTTGCATCGACGCACGGTATGTACCGACAACCAAACGGCTTTTAGCCTAAAGGGCTAATCGCGGTAAATGCCAGTAAAAATGGCCCAAGGATGTAAGGGTAAAATGACAGTAAAATTGCATTTAGGGCGTGACAAAGGTTGTAAATAAATCAAGTGGGTTTCTGTCGTTAATTTAGCTTTAAAAAGCCATTGAAGCCATTATTGAGCTCTTCTATTTGAAAACAATGCGGTGACATACTGCTTTACTCACTTACTTAGTTACCCAAGTCTGTCTTATTATAGAGATGTTACAGACCGAAAAGTTTGTTGATTACTGAAGACTACACATAATGATTAGCGGCCTTGTACTTTCCCTATACTTTGAGTTAACCTTAATGGGCCGCTTGGTTTCTCTGTGATGCTTTTGTATGAAAAGTGCTGTATACACTGCAGGCGCAGCACAAACAGAATTATACAGGGGCTGCTGTATCGCTCACATTTTGTCAAATGCAAATAGTTTTGGTAATAAGGCACCCAGCGGAAACAGAGAGTGCGTGGCTATCTCCGGAACAGACGCTGCTCTGTGCCTCAGCATTGTTTTGATGTAGTGAAGATGAATCTAGCTAAAAAGCATTACACACCTATCATTTATTTAACAAGAGCACCGTGTCCTCTGTCTGGGTTTTAGGTATGCCGTGTGAATTCTTGGAACAGATTTATTCATATGTGGCTTGTATATTAACAGGTTTTTTTTCCCCGTGTTCAGCCTTTGCTGGGTGTGCAGCCGCCGAGAGGAGAAGGCGCTCCTTTTAACAAGTTGATTTATTTCTGGAGAAGAAGATGAGGAAGAAAAAAAAAAAATTAAAAGCATTTTCGCTTGTTTGGTAAAAGATGGAAACGAATCCCCTAAATGAGATTTAATCATCGTTCTTTGTATAGTTTTTACGTACAATGGATTGGGGCTGGGGAGGCTGGGGCTCCGTAAGACTCAAGGATATCAAATACTCTCTGGGCAAAGGACTATGGTCCAGAATCGAAAGCGTATTAGTTATGCAGGGCTTAAAACAAGGCTGTCTCTGCAATGAACTAAACCAAAGATACTTGTCTCGGTATCATAAATATAGTGATTTTAACACATAATGTAAAGAAACTATAGCAAATTATGGCGATCTCACCACAAACCACTGAGCAACCTGTAAATGATCAACAAGCTGATCAACAGATTTGACAGAGGTGTATCCGCTGTACCAAGCACATCTTATTCGACGTACGCATTATTAAAACTAGTTACTGAAGTCGACTTTAACCCCCAGGTCCTCAAAGTCTAGGATTTCAGACTAGAAATATTCTACAGCTTTGTCTCTAAAACCTAGACCTTTGATGATACTTGATGACAAATATGGAACACCATATAAAATGATGGATATATGGTCAACTAGTAAAATCAGGTATGGCCAGTATGTGCTGAAAACAATCAAGGCTTACAACTATACGCAGGAATTTACCAGATGACAGCCTTGTACGTATTTAAAGTGTTCCAGCTCTGTCCCACTATGTTCCAAAAGTAACTCAATGTCAAGCACAGATGAAAGAAACATCTCAAGATAAGACCTCTGAGGTCCTGAAAGATTTTTCCGCTCTACATCTGCTTCAACGTTGGCTTCACGAATAGGTTTTATGTTTGACTAGACTCCATCTTCTCTTGTACCAATATGGCTATCATTTTCCCAGCACAGTCAAGTGGTATGGACCTCAAACGTCTACGGGAAAATCTGCAAACCAGCATGGGCAGAAATAGAAGCCAGCTCTAAACTCCAGTTATAGACCAACATGTACCCCGTTCTAGTCCAACATGTACCGAACAGCATCAGTCTCTCAAACTGCACTCTGATACTTCTGAAACACCCATGGACAGGAATCTAGCTCATTATCATGAGATACGGCAATTTTTACCCACTTTTTACTCATCTAGCATGATTTTGCTTACAGTAATGAATTTGATGAAAGCACATAACCCTTTGCTGAAGCGATGTATGTGCACACAGTAGTACAAACAAGGTTGGATAAAACGTTGTCGTTATTTGATAAGATGGAGTCTCTAGTCAAAGGCGATACCATTTATTGGTCTACCGCAGAAAAAGATGTGGAGTCGCATAAGCTTTCAGGAACTCGGAGGTCCCTTCTTCAGAAGTGAGGTCCTCAAAGTTTACGTGGCACTACGTCTTTTTTCTACATTGACCCAATAAAAGCTATAACGTCTTGATGCAATTCTCCAGCAATCCATCCGCAAAGGTTCATTGCACATTTGCAAATACGTGTGTGTCTATACGGATGCGGTAACCCCTCGTAACCAGGCATCCCCCGAAGAAGAGGAAGGGTTAACCCTCTGTTCCCCAGAGCATCTCATATGCCTCTTTTGGCAGGAGGGTCTGAACAGCAGCAGCTGGAAGAAGAAGGTGTCTCCCATTTTTCCTGTCCTTCCAAGGCTAGGCCAGCTGCCAGCTCGCTGAATTATGAATAAGCAATGAACAAAAGAATGCAGATATGGCGGTGACAAGATAATCCTAGCAAATTTATCTGTGACAAATTTCCCAGGATTAACAAATTACATTTGCACAGAACAATAAAAAAGGATAAATATGCAAAAGGGGGGAAGAAGAAGGTGGTAGGTGCGCAATGGCAGGTACAGAAAGCGGAAACCTTGATGCATCTTAATAAAGACATAGGGCCATGTTTACTAAGCGGGACTATGCCATACGACACTCTCCTGGATTTTACAAAATATCACTGGCCTATTCTCATTAACATGCCATGTCCGCAACGAAGGATTAGTATAAATCCTACGATGGGTGGGAATAATTAGTGTCCTTTTCTATTTCCTACGACAAGCTTGAAGACATTTCGAGAACATTTAAGAGGAAAATTAGTCGGCATCAATCGGAAGTCTTCAGATCCTTGTTTGTCAAATAACTCTATGGGTGCCTGATGAAGTCTCACCATCAGCTACCGCCCAACGCTCCGGCATCACGCACTGCCTTGGAAAGCACTTAATGGCCGGTTCCTTTGGGAGGCTAATGGATAATAAAACCACCAGCGCTCTTGTTGTCACTGGGCTACAACAACGTCAGGCTGGCTGAGGGTGATGGAAATGGGAATTACACAGCTAGAGTGCTTCATGCTGCCCAAGCTTGAATTCGGGGTCACTCATTAGTTAAAGCAAGCCCGTCATATGCACAGTGTCCTATACAGAGACATACATTAAATTCAGCTTGGGTCTATTTTCCATAGGCGGCAGAGTCTAGTTCTAGAGGGCCACAGACACAACAGAATTACAGGAAAATGACAGCACGTTTTTTTTGTAGATTCTGTAGCGCTACTAAAATAGGAGAAAACACAAAATAAAGCTGACACTTACAATACAAAGTTGATCATAATATGAACATACTTTATAAAGCTGCTGGCAAACCCAATAGCTTCTGTACTAATGGGTCTTGTGCCAATGATCACCCTGTAAAGGAAACTTTAGAAGTGGGGGGAGATTTTCATTTACAAATGATATCTCGCAATGGTTAGAGGGTTAGTATTTAGAATTGATACAGCATCAGATCTTAGATGATAAGTTAGAACAGAAGATTAAGTGACCACTTGGAAGCCGAATCAGTAGGAAGAACGAGAGGAGGGATCAGAGATCAGTTATGGTGGTGAGTTGGTCGAGTAGGTGCAGCAAAAATAAGGGGATTTAGAGTGTTCTGTAAATTTCCCCGTTATTTAAGGGTTTGTTAATCCCAATGGCTGTTCAACTCAAAAGAACGTTCACCATCTGAGTTGAAAGCTGCAAAAGATCTAAACATTGTTTTAATAGACGGGTATTCATGAGTTGAGCAGAAGACAGACCAAGTTGCACCGTTTAAACCTGGGGTTTCTTGTAAAAGCATTGTTATTCTCTGATTGACAGCAGATAAGGAACATTCGACTCGTCAAGCCTGCCTGTATTTACCTGCATTAAAAACCTTATTCTGACCTTGGGGTTGTCTTGATTGCCGAAACCTGTTTATTATGCAGAAATATCTGGTGTGCCTCTCTGAACTACGAGCACTGGTCCAGCCATGTCGATCCCACACTGCTTCCACATAATACCTTTACTAAAATGTGACTTACTCTTTACACTTAGAACATCAATTTACATATAGCTTGTCATTCACATTTCAAGTTATCATTCACATTTCAAGTTATCGGTAAGCGTCTACACAACGGAGATGTTTTTCAACGTGTTGCTCCAGTCTCCAGCACACAAGGGACACAGGGGCAGCGATATTTAAACATGGCATCGAAACCGCAATGCAATAATCTGGCACCCCAAACACAACACTAATATACGATCATATGCCAGCATCGTATGCTGCTTTCGCAGAGAATCCTCCTGCAGGAAGATTGCTGCCAGCAAAAGCCGAGACTCGGCAGGTCCTGATCAAAATAAAAACGACACAATGTCAACACATACATCGGCTGAAAACATCTCAGGCTTGGATCGGTTTCTAACGCATACACAGATATATTCATTCCATCAACTAATTCAGGATACAGGCACACGAGAAAATAAATAAAAAACTCGGTTAAATCCCAATATTTGTCCAGACTATAAAAGATTCCCTGTTGTACGACGGCAAATGCTTTCAGAGCTGCAGGAAAGAGTTAAGCCAGATTTTATCTTAGCAAGGGCACAGCGTCCTTCCAGCGTCTGAAAATCGACTTGTGTTGCTGCAATTTCTGTTATTAAATTAATGACTTTTTTTATTGTTATTTCCCCCACACCAACTTCGGCGCGTGTAAGAGGGTGGGATCGGTGCCAGCGCGTTCCTCCAAATTCCTGGCCCAGAGAAAGCGGCCGTCTGCGAGAATGACAAGCCATTACGATCTCTATGAAGATTCTGGACAAAGCTACCTGTCTTATGCCAGCAAACGGGGCTTACATCAGAGGCGCGTCGACTGGAGGTTCAGTCTGTCAGCCTGGAACGCTGTCACCCCCCCCGACAAAGGACAAATTAATATATTGCTAAAAAAATAAAAGTTCTTACAAAATCAAATCAAATAATTATTTAATTATTTTGGGCCAGGGGTTTAGGTTCAGTTTATACGTTTTATGGACAATTCTGATGGGGACAGCAGTGTCTTCTAGATCTTTACTACAAGATGGGTTTAAATCAAGATCATCTCAATGCAAGAGGCTTCAAAGCAGATCTTTTGCTTTTCCTAAATCATACATATTTACCGTTCTAAGCACTAAACAAACCCATGTGATGGTGTTTACTGAAGACGAGCTAGGATGCAAACCAATTTTCTGAGTATACCATGGGAGCAGCCCTCCTGACGCCCTGCTCCCAGGATCTGAACGGATAACCCATAGATGGTCTCCAGTCATACTATCACTTGCTCAGACACACCGTTCTGCATCTACAGCAGCCAAAGTACCGGCACCCCGCGGACGGAGCGCATAAACAGAGGTTCTCTCACAGCTTGTAGCAGCTGGGAGCTCGGTGGCTACTGCTGGGTAGTTCTCGAGTTACTTACACACATCTGGGGCAACGGCTGGTGTATGTACCTACTCCAGCACATCTAGCCCTCAACAGAAATACAACTGAAAACATAGGCAAGACTAGGAATAAAGTGAAATTATATATAACCTAAAATCTCACCCTTTTCAATATGCTTTAAAAGCTCCCCAAATCACAAATTAATCATAAACGTTTCTAAGTAAATGAGAGATTGAAGAGCCCTGATATAGAGTATGTGCTATTCCATATTTAATACAGTGCAGAATATCCCAGGATGCTTTATACTGTACATTTCAGGATATTATATGCCTCCGGTGCTGTTAAAAGATTAAATATGGCGTATATGGTTATTCCTGGAGGAACGATGAGCCTCAGAGATATATATATAAAAAAAAAAAAAAATCAATTTCAACTGGCACTGTATAAATGTACCTTCGTATACTTCTCCCAGCAAGCCTCGTCCCAACTGATGATCCCAATAGGTCACGGGAAATCAATGAATCCCAGTAAATGAATAAACATGATGCAATCCTATATGACAGGGCGGACTGGAAAAACACAGAGTATGTGGGGGGCAGCTCCATTATAAAGGAGACTCTTGGCCAAGGAGTCCAATCTCAGTTACGCTGCTGTTACGACGCAATAAAACCTTTGGGGGAAAATGTCTGCTATGGCTTAATGCCTTTCACAGTTGTGACAGAATTGGGAAAGAGAGAGAGAACATTTTATGGAGTTATGGGATTTAAAGATAAATCTGCGCTCTTCTATTGGTGGCTTTTGGCACCAGTCATCAGTTAAGGAGGCAACACACAGCATGGGGCAACTCTGCCCCCTTGTGGATACACAGCCCAGCCCAGGGTGGCATGGTGGTATTAGGTTGAGTTAAGCAATGGAATATTGGAAAACAATGTTGTTACTGAGCACGGCACAGTGTCACCACAAAATAAAATATTCCAAACAGCTTAGTTTAACAGTAAGACCCTAGAAAACCAGGACGGCCAATCCAGCCAATGGACGGAGACGAATCAGCAGTCCCCTCCAATGAGAGTACTTCGTTAGAGAAGGAAACGCAGATGAAGGGCATGCCTCCCACCCAAGAGAGATTCCAATGGCGATCTTAATGACTCTTGACTATGCGAAGAGACGCTCCATATCCACCTCTAGCCACGTAAGCACAGGGTTCTGATATATGCGGAAAAAGTAGAATGTAGTCGGGTAAACCGGCTAGGGTGATCACAAATAGAGTTGTATAAGAAGAGGTTTATGATAGCCTTCTATTCTCTACATTTTTAAGAGGCATGATCACAAAGCCTGCCTCATATGGGGCCAACAGGAAAGGAATATCGATGTTCCTTGTAGGCGTAATGTACTTGCCAGTCTTCAGCCAGCAGTCACATTCAAAAGCCAGAATGCTGAAAGGTAGTCTTCTCATGCACTTGTACGGACTTGCCTAGAAGCTATTAAGGGTCTTTCCATTTATAACACTATGTGTTTCATCGTTTCGAAGAAAAGATTAAAAGAAAGTCCAACCATACCAAGGACCACCCTGTGTGGCTGCAGAAATGGTAGAGGTCAGTATGATGAGGGTATTTAAACATAGGGCAGGTATATGGCTTTCCTGAATAAAAGACCAAGGAAGACTAGATGGGCCATATAGCCCTTATCTAATGTATTTCACACTCCCAATCTATACAGTGATAAAGGCAAGGCTATCGGGCAGGACGCTATACACATATAAAGGGAAGGAAGACGAGCGGGATGGAGCAGTTCTAAAGACAAAGAAAATGAGCAGGAGGGAGAAAAAAATATTAGCACAAGAGCAATACAGCGCTGAGACGTGATGGAGGGTGGAAAGATGTGGATGGTGGGAAGAGAGAAAGGCGAGAAAAAGTTACAGAGGCGAAGGAACAACAAAGATTGGAAAAAGAGCAGGAGCAAAGCACAACACAAAAGATGGAGCGCAAACTGGGAGATAACGGCTAAATAAATACCACGCGCCTGTGTGATTAGTCCTCAAACACATCATCTGGCAGCTCTAGAATTACCCTTCAATAGATTCAAATACACAAACACACCTCTTTGTTTTTAATTTCTGTTTTAATTCCACAGCTATTGATCTGTTTGCAGGGTAAGAGAAGATTGGGCTGAAGGTCTTAATCAGGGAGAGAGAGAGACAGAGAGAAAGAGATATTAAGACACATATAGAGAGGGACAGGAAGACATAGAGAGAGAGATAAAGGAACCGGGACAGCAAGGAGACGTGGAATGAGAACGGGCATTCGGTCCAGGCGCACGGGACAAGGGCCGCGGCTGACGCAGAGCATTAGAGAGACAAAGAGAGGGGCCTACAGGAGACGGAGGCCACGGAACATTCCAGAACAAAAGCGACTCTGACCAGAAAGCCGCAAATTAAGTTCCCTGATTCCCTGTCATTGCTTATTATTATATCCCTCCCGCAGGCAAATCCACATCACGCCAGAAGGATTATATCATTTACACATGCAAATAGGCTCTGCATTTTCAGATGGATATCATGCAAGAGATTCACCCCCACTGCCGTGTGCTACAGTTCTGTGTACATATATATATATATATATATATACATACATACGTATACATATATATATCCATATACACGCACACACTGCATAGAGAGGCAGGGAACGCTGGGGGAGGGGAAGAGGCAATAAGAGAGAGAGAGAGAAAAAAACAAGCGATAGAAAGAGAAGTAAGGAGAGGAAAACAGAATGAAAGAGGAAAGAGAAATAATGTGAAAACAGTAAGAGAGAACACAAGAAGTTGAAGCTTGAGAGAATCAGACAAATGATAGCTATGCAGAATGGAATAGGGAGCTACCGAGACAGATACGTAGATAACGCTCATATACAGACAGGCCATTATTCCTGCTGTTTTCGAGAGCCTCGTCTCAGACGCGTGGAAAATGCCACATAAAATGACTCTCGTCCACCATAACACCGGATACACGTTTACAGTCCTCATTATATTCTTCTTTAGACTTAGCCGCTGGGGATAAAATTGGAACACAACCGATTTGCCAAATAAAAACATTATTGACAATATCATGTCTCTTTGGTAAAACCTGTGAGGCAGCCGGATGCTTTTCCTCCCCATTCCTAGCCTCACGCAGCAATCCATCATTGCCACTAAGCACACACAGAATACGCTGGTCCTATGTATTCCAGTATTTAGTTGGAATTTATACCTTTTATTGGCCCAGCACAGAAAAAGAGGTCTCTTAAGATGGAATGGAGGACTAAGCCTCAAGGGGGGTCACGAAAGCTTGTACAACGTTACATCTTTTTTGCCCAATAAAAGGTAAAAACTTGGACTAAAGAATTTTTCTCTTGGGGTACAGTGGCTTTATCCATTTCTCGTGTGCACACTCTTCTACGACTACACACACACACACACACACACACACACACACAACAGAAACACCATACGCTATGAAGATCCAACCCCTGGATTCTGCTGCAAGAGGAGCTTGGTTGGCCCTGTACAATCAGGGATTCGCAGATTGAACTATGCATTATTCAGAGCCTGATCAGCCATTGTTGAAGGAGGAACTTTGCAAGGGATGGCCCTTGATCATGCATAATTCAGGACGGTGAAGCTGCAAATCTCCTACCAGCTTCCACTTCAGTGAATAAACCCCTAGGAGTCGTGACTGACAGAATAAGACCGTCTTGTAATTCCCGGGTAGTTAATAAATCTTTCTTATAACTTAGAAAGATCTAACCCTTAGACAAACTTGACCATTGGGTTTAAAAGGCTGCAGCACAGGTTAACCATGACCAAGAACAGATAGTAAATGAAAGCCCCCAAGTCTACCATTTTTACACATAGTTACCACTAATAAGTATTTTCCAAGACATAAAAATATGCTCGTTAGGTACAAGGAAGATCTTATTCTTGGCACAAACCTTTAGATCAACCTTCCAAGGACATATTTCTGATCAGGTTTACAACTCAGCTACCCACAGGGGTAGGTATATTTATACTAGTATTTACCTTTTTGAAGCATTTCATCAAATTTTAATTCATGACTTGGAAAATCAGCTGCCAGGATTCCAAATTCTAAATTACAACCTTACAACATCACCGGACCATCGTATTATTTTCGCTGCATATATTTTTCTTAATGGAAGTCTTGACCTTCCTCGAGATGAGTGTTCTTCTTATGTTTTCTTTTGCATTTTCTAATTCTGTTTATTTGAATACGTGATTCGGGCCGATGTCTCGGAGCATTAGTGCCCTGCAGAAGCTCTCCAAAGACTCACCCAACTGCTCCACTTGATGGATTAAAACTCTATTAAAGTGCAGGACCTAATGGACTAATTCTGCACAGTTAAAGGACATCTCAAACCCACTGCTGGGGGAAAAAAAATACAGAAAAATAAGCGAGTCAGCGACGCTAGAACGGAAAAAAAAAAGATAAAGCTAATCTCTAAGATGTTCTCCTCTCTGAGTCACCTGGGTATTTTCAATTTATGATTTTTAACTGGCTATTATTCAAATACGCATCTGTCACGTGTGTAACAAAAAAAAAAGCAAGCTGGATCTAATTACAGAGATAGCAGAAAATAATACAATCATTTTTATGATATATTTGAAAAAGTGATAGTGATGGGCTCTCGGGGCAGAACATTTCTCAAAGTTTCAAAGCACCACAAAGACTAATATTTTAGTAGTTGAAAGGCTTTATGGAGTGGGAAGATAATTGGTTCATATATACAATATATATATATATATATATACCGGTATATATATATATATATATATATATATAAAACTTATAATTCCATGCGTAACAAATGCTTCCGTTAGAAGTTCTTGTCAATGGAGATGTTTCCACAATCCCTAAAACAAATAATAAAATAAAAATATGCTAATTTGTTAGATTCTCTGCCACGCTCCTACATTTTATCTAACTTTGTTCATAATAGAACATCCCTCAACTATCTTCGACACAAATATTCTCATTAGCGTAAGTCTGAAACGTATTTATTGTTGTTCTGTTTTTTAATTCTATTGAAATTTTGACCATATCCATCCTTATCAACGCCAATCTCGCTATGTAGTTCATTTTTTAACATTGGGAAGTTGGTTGATACCCAATACAGTTTTATACCGGATCGCGTCGAGGAGTCAAGTTCTATAAATGATCTAGCTCTGTAAGCCAAACCCTTCCAATGTATGACCTGATCTTGCACAAAAACGCGTCTACGTTTGGCTCATTTTTATGGATTTATGCATAAACTGTTAGCTGGAACGATTACCGCTCAAGTAACGAGGAGGAGGGTGGGATGGTTTTGACAGCCTTGTTCATTTTTTTTTTCTTCTTCTTCTTCTTCTTTTTTTTTTTTTTTGTTCTTGTTTTTTAGCCTAACGACTTTATCAACAGAAACCCATTCACTGTAACCAGAGCGCGTATAAACCCAGAGATGCAAATCCCGGCTTCATATCGCCTAACAAGATTGTTCTCCGGGCGGCTGAACGGTCTGTTACGTTACAGGTCGCAAGATCAATAGATAAAAGGTGGCAAATTTCATATTAAAACGCCAGCAAAACAAAAGCCCCAGGTCAAGAAGTGAGAGACACAGGTTTCCTTTGGGCTTGTGCTCATGCTGAAAAGCAAGACAGGTAAAATAGCTAAATAATAAGAATTATTCATAAAACAGAAACATGTATTTTGGCTACGGCAACCGTCGTTATAAATTGTGTCTACATATTTCTCATTTCTCCAAATAAGAAATTGTTGGATTCTTAAGTATAGCGATTCTTTCGACTGCCTGCAAAGTATAATCTACATATTAATTGGTCATTAAAAAAGATTTATTCCCAATACTGATACGGGCAAATAATAGTACAAATTGCCTTAAAACCTCCAAGATGATTGCGCTTTATATAAGGTTTTTTTTTTTATATAAGTCATTGTCCTTAATTCAATTATAACCGTAGCCATGGAACGGTTATAAAATGTTATATAATGATAAAAAAATGGAAATATATATTATTTGTATTTATTATAAATCATTGCACTGAATTTAAGGATAGCGAAAACATGCATCGCTGCGTCTATTGCCGATAAATAGGTAAAAATAAAACGCACTCCCTATTTGTTTTGTTGGGATACATCAAGCATCCTCATTTTATCAATGATAGCGTTCTAGCGGGTTATTTCACAAAAAAATCATTTTCATTTTGCTGCACAGGACAGAAACGCGCGGACGGCGATTGCTGTGAGTTATTTTCAGTTGCTTTTGAGTCAACACGGCCAAAATCCCGTCGGTAGACGCGCCGCGCGGCTTTTCAATAAAAGCACAGAAGGGAGCTACATGATCGGTTTTGACCTTTAGGCAACGTGCGATGTCGGGAGAAAATAAGGGATGAAGGAAAACAGGTAAGGGAATGAGAAACAAATATCGGAAGAACGGAGCCATCCCTACTGCAGCTGAACCCCGACGAACACAACTAAAATACACATTTTTTACAAAAAAATAAAAATAAGAAGAATTATACGACATAAGTGAGGTTCCCATAACTAATCTGCTCGTAACAGCCAATCCGGGTTCTCCAAGACCCTTAATTTAAAACCAAAGATCTCCTAAAACAATTTCTCTTATGGAGAAAATATTCTAACCATAGACTCTGCTGAACTCTGTTTTTGTGACAGTTCCCGGTCCTATGAAGCATTTTATCAGCATCCTGACTCCGAGTACTTGTTTCAAATGTGGATTTGTTTCCAGTAATGATCGTTTTAACCCCTTCATAACTAAGCGTATAGTATACATTTTTTATATGTATAGTTCATTATATGATGGCACAAATGTGGGCGACCATTCGATTCTTCACGCCTGAACAAGATCAGTGGACTATATCATGAGCCTAGTATTGTATATCATTTCAGCATAGTATATCATAAAGGGCGGAAAGGTTAGTAAGTAACTTTATATGCATTTGTGACTTTGTTAAAAAATAAAGCCATTACCCGCTGCAGAATACCCCTCCTCTGCCTGCGTTTCGCACCAGGTTTGGATGCTGTAAGCAGCCAATCACGGACAGGAAAGCGCTGAAATGAATGAGAGTGATTTCTGCGCATGAATGATCCCATGGAACTCATGCAAGCCAGCACTAGAGCTGGCAGCAAGATGCATTTCCTGCAACGCAGGAAAAAGAACAAATAGATGGAGGGGATTCAATATAACAGTTGACTATCATATGCATTAAAGTGCATATGATGGCTGGGGTATACCTTTAAGTTTAAAATATCTTACGGAGGAGGGTGGCTGAAAATCCCGTGTCCATCCAGTATATTACCGGCCCTGACTGTCTCCGTGTTAATTATAGGAGGGACAAAGTATGGCAGAAGAAGACCCGGGGCATGATGGCACTCAGCAGCCAAGATAAGAGGAACCTGGGAACCACACAGGGGTTAAACATTTTTTATAGAGGTTCCGAGCAAAATTTAGGACCCCTTTAGGACTACTCTACAAGTCAGTGAGGAGGCCGGGCCGTAGGCTTCAACATAATTACTCCAAAAGTTCCCCATCAGAAGTAATCTTCTTTGTTAATCAAGTCAAGTCTACTGGGCTTCATCAGCCCTGGATTATTAATTTTGTTGGTGATTTTTAGTTGGATCAGAGCACAACGAGCAAGAATTCTGGCATTCAGTTGGAAAATGTTATTTTTTTTATTTTTAAGAGCTGGAAAAATAACATGTTCGATAAGGTTAAACTAGGTATTTTTGGTAATAGTAGACATTTTAGGGCATTACGTTTTAAAATGTGACTTTAGAGGGTCTGATAACGGAATTCGCAGCAATTCTGTAAATAAAGGCTAAACAAGTAAAATAAGCTTTTTGTTCTATGCTGTTTAAACTGACTGAGTACACAGCTTTTTCTTTTTTTTTTTCTGAATGAAAGGACATCGCAGATGAATGAGTGGGGAGATGCTAATTCCAGATCTGTAACAAAGGGGCCTTTCTGCAAGCGGATTTCACACACAACAATTAAACATATAATCATTCTGAGAAAATGCAAAATGCATGAAGTTTTGCTTTCTCAGAGTGCAAATTATATGCATGGAGCGAGAAAATGATTCTCCAAAGTCAAACAAGACTTGCTGATACGTAACAAGAGATTGTGCGTTAAAAGAGATTTAGGTGTAAATGATTATGTGTTTCTACAAGGATAGACAAAACTACGTAAAAAAAATATATATATATTTATAAAGAAGAGAGAAGCATAAGCTCAAAATATCACTAAAATGTATATATTTTTTAAAAAGTATATAAATAAGTAAACTTAAAGTGATGCACACACCTGATTCTTTTTAGCTATGTCTGTTTCACTAAGAAATCCTGCTTAGTAGTTGATCCAGAAGTTGCCCCCCGGTGGCACAGGTCTAAGGAACAACCATATTACTAGCTTGCCCTCCCCTCCCAGGGCATTTTGTGGCTGGGTTCGGCAGCGCTCGGTCTATGCCAACTAGGATGAGCTTGGCCACAATATACTGCAGGGTGTACATACAGACCAATCCTTTTGGAAAGCAGGGGGAAAAAATCAATAGGACTATTTAATTGGTTGCTATGGAGTTGCTATATTCCACTTTATTTGCGTCTTGCGCTAACACTTTGTTTATATGCAACTCTCATATAGTTTATTATAGAAAAACTATCTTGCGGTGCAGGAAAAGTAGATGGGCTTCATATTTATTAAACAAGTGAAAATAAGGATTTTTGTTATTAAACACAGGATTCTATTTCAGGTTCACTCTCATCAAAATCAATGTTACGATCTCATGCACCCCCATCATTCAGACTCCCCCATTCACAGTCTAAAATAATCCCATCTCTCCATTTCCCAGAGGGCCCCCCCCAAACGTGCATTGGCTTGCATTGACTCCACTGTTTCCATGGCCTATGAAGTCATGAAAGGGTTAAGACGCTCCCTCCCTACTTTCAACCTTTAAAATGCCAGCTGCTGAGGCAGACAGCACGATTAAAGGGCATTAAATTAAAAGATCCCCCCTCCTACAACTTCAATCAGAATTTCAGACCGTGTGTTATTTAGCTTCAGCTCCTCAAGTGCAGCAGAATAACAAATTGCAACACTTTGATTTACTTTCTGCCGACACCAAATGGCGACAGGTGATAAAGAGTGCGCTGCGGCATGGGGACGAGACGCTTTCCTGGGAAATTAATTCCATCTTAAAGATCTCTATACCGATATAAATATGTATTTACCTGTGGATCTATAACGATTACACATATATATATATATATATATAAAACACACAATATGAGTGTGTGCATGTATATAAGTGTAAGTAAGTGTATGTGTGTGTGTGTGTGTATGTGTGTGTGTATGTATGTAGGTAGGTAGGTATTTAGGAGCTTCAAAAACCATTAGGCACTATGGCTACTTTTTCGTATGCTCCTAGCATCTCTCTTTAGTAGGGAAAGTTGCTCTTTGGGACCCAAAACCCTTGAATTTTTCTTGTTTACAGGTGTGTAAAATCTATGCTGGGTGTGTGTCACAATGTTCTACAGGATGCAAATTTACGCTAGTGTGCATAGAAAATGCATGGATTTAGAAAATGAATTGGGTACATTATTCTACACGTCACGTTACACAAAGTCACAGAAAATTCTCAGGAAAGCCCTGCCTCTCAAGCCTGCTAGAACACACGTATGCAGAAATACGTAATAATCACTTTATTTCGCTGTTATGGGAATTTAAACATACATGGGATAGACATAGAGCGATCCTGAACCAAAGACAAGACCCAGGACTGAGTAAGGTTAGAGTCTTACATCAGGAAATATGGGCCGAATGGTTCTTTATCTGCCGGAAAATTCTATATTTCTAGTTAATTTTGTGGTCTTTTCCCAAAAGTGTATAGACCCAGAAAGCCTAACGTATCAGCAGATTGAGCAATGAAGGCTCCTGGTAATCTTTGGGGACCTAAGCGCAGACTCCCAACCTTACACCACTGTGATATGCATTGAGTTACTTTCTACAGAACTTCATTCATTGCCCAGGACGGAGAGGGGCTCCGAAAACGTTTTCACTCAGAATCCCTTAACACCTAGAGCCGCCCCTGTAGACAAGCCGCTTATTACATATAACCTTCAGAGTGTAAATCCTCTGCTCCGCGCTGTGACAGTCCATCAATCCAACCCTATGGTTTGCATCCCACCGGCCACTTTGGACCGTCACATTTTCCATTATCCTGACACTCTTCACTATCTGAGCTCCTTTCTCACTGCTCTTGTTTTCCATCCAATGTTTCTCCTTCAGAGGAGCTTCACAGGAATACTATCGCTTTACTCTTCCACCGAAGCCTGCCCAAACAAACGGTTTTAAGAGAAAAAATAAAAGAAAGCTGCTGGGAACGTAAGCAAAACTTCATTGCGTCCCTACTACAATTCTCAATACTGGTCACACATGTTGTTTAAAATACATACCATCTCTCTACATATATATGACTTGTTGCAGTAGGAATTGTTAGTTACGCCGGATGGGGCTTAAGATGAAGGTCCAGGCACCGTGCGGTTGCTGGATGATCGGAGTACCGTGTTAAACCAGAGTCACCAACAACAGCCAGAGTGATGTGCTGTTTGTAATGACTACGAGGGTGGGTTCCGGTGGTACTGTGTGCTAGAGCAGGGGTTTGTAAGGAAGCAATGTGCAGATCGATGGGGGCTGGAGGCAAGGCTGTTGTGACAGGTTTATGGGGGTGCATTGTGACATGTAGGGAGAGCAGGGTATGGGGGCAGTATATTGCGACATGTAGGGAGAGCAGGGTATGGGGGCAGTATATTGCGACATGTAGGGAGAGCAGGGTATGGGGGCAGTACATTGTGACATGTAGGGAGAGCAGGGTATGGGGGCAGTATATTGTGACATGTAGGGACAGCAGGGTATGGGGGCAGTATATTGTGACGTGTAGGGAGAGCAGGGTATGGGGGCAGTATATTGTGACATGTAGGGAGAGCAGGCTATGGGGCAGTACATTGTGATATGTAGGGAGAGCAGGGTATGGGGCAGTACATTGTGATATGTAGGGAGAGCAGGCTATGGGGCAGTACATTGTGATATGTAGGGAGAGCAGGCTATGGGGCAGTACATTGTGATATGTAGGGAGAGCAGGGTATGGGGCAGTACATTGTGACATGTAGGGAGAGCAGGGTATGGGGGCAGTACATTGTGACATTATCTAGTAACAGCTGTCAGTGACATTAAGGATAATACTGCCGACTATGGCCAATGGCGTCATGTGATGCTCCGTCCATGCTTCACTATAGCCGTCTTTCCTCTTTCATTGACAAGCAGGAGACGGCTTGGTACCTTGGCCCTCAAGTCAAAGCAGAGGTCGACCACATAGCTGGACATGTATTTGACCAGAGCCTTTCCTGAATGATAGGGTTCATTAAATTAACAGCGATCATCAAAGCGATTGGGTAATGTACCACCAAATTACCATTGGCCCCAGGTAGCCTTTAACAAGACACCCTTGATCTTGCAGTGACCTTGACCGTGGCCTATGAAGGACAGGGGTCTCTTCCTCCAATATTTCTTTAGTAAATTGTTGGTGGCAGAGAACGCCGTTCTCTATAATTGTTTGTTGGTAGCTAACGCTGCTTTATGTCTTTGAGATATCAATTGATTTTCATTTGCTCGGGATTATAATCCCTTTACAGCCTTCATCAACCAGACGCCTATTTTTTGTTGCTGTTGTCAAAACTAATAGTATCAAAATGCATTTGATTGGTAGTATTTTACGGCGAGGCAAGTGACATGAATACACTATGTATCAGCGCTGCCAAGCACATGGATCAGGGAAAAGAACTGAAGAAGCTTAGAAATTCAACACTTGTTTCAAATGTGACAATTCTGCGCACACTATAAAAGCAATACATAAATAAAAGGCAATAAATAAATAAAAGCCAAAAAGAGCAACATCGCTGCTGTGCAGAATGTACGTAAAATACCGTATTCAATATTTTTTTACTGAATTAACTTAAAGGGACAGTTTAATGTCACGGACACCCCTGCTATTAGTATTCTATTAGTATTAGTAACCCTAAAAAATACCCGAGACAGAGTTTGCAGCCATGGTACGAGATCTTCTCTCTTACTCCATGATCCAGAATCTCTTAGCAGTGATTGACAGTTGAAGCTGTCAATCAGAGGCAGGACTGTACTTACAATTAAATCAACAGGTGTATGTTCGTTTTACTGATTGACAGCATAAGCGGCCAATCAGCGGCAGGAAAGTGCTCCTATTGAAATCAATGGAAGGATTCTAAACAGATCCCTGCATGCGGCGTTCACCAAATCCACTGCTGGATCCTGCAGGCCATTTAGCTGTGGGGTAAGGAGAGGGTTCTGTGGACCACACAACAAACTTAAATGGATCACACATCTATCATATGCATTAAAGGGCATATGATGACTGTAGTGTCCCTTTAATTCTTAATACTTTGGGTGGAAAAGGTTGTTTTTTTTGTAAGAAATCCTACGACTTTTGTATCGGACACGCTAAAGTGACCGCTACTCAGAATCTAGCTTTTCTACCTTATACACGTCATTTGGAATAGAATATGGAATGTATACATCCTCCTGCGACACTTCAACAGATACCAACTGATCCCGAAGTCGCCCCGGACATCTAACATGTTACTAATTGCTCCTAATATGTCTACCCATGTACCTAAACCGGGCATTTGAAAATGTCTGGCTAATTCACTTTGGGATTATATTTTTTTTACGCCGCTCCTACAGGCAGCCGCATGGAAAACGGTAATCGATTTCATTACCTCTTGGAATCTGTATAAAATACACCTAAATAAATATATTATTGGTAATAGATTAAATATGTATTTTATCAAAATAAAAAGACACTGTCTGGACATAGGTCCATTTAGTATAAGTACAGTGCAACGTATAAATAAATTATGGGGGATTTTCAAGTTAACCCTGTACTGGTAAATCATAGTTAATTACACTGCCAGAACACTTACCTTCTTTGCTTCTTTTGGAGTTTAAAAAAAAAAAAAACCCTATTTTGAGAACATCTGACTGTTTTCTCTGGAAACGTATTTTCCATAGGAAATCATTTGGAGAGCCGAACACACTGACAAAAATCACAGAACGCTACAGCGTCACAATAAGATTCATGTATGTTCCATCTGCGTGATTTCTATGAAAATCAATAGAAATCTATTTTCAATGTTATGTTCGGCTTGCCACTGAAGAGATGCATCTGGCTGCCTGCGATTAGAACGAGAAACATGCAGCTGGCTGTACATGAAAACCACTGTCACAGTCAGCCGGCGAGGTTTTTTTTTTTTTCCGGTAAAATACCATAAAGTCCAACACTTTGCCACTTATATCAGAAAGCGAGTCCGAATAGAAGAAGCGGCAATGCTTGCGCAAAGACACACCCGACATTCAGTGATTCTATAAAGATCAAAACTGCCAGGAATACAGACTGACTGTAGTTGATCCACTTAAAATGCAAAAAAAATAAAATAATAAACAACGCTGATTAAGGGCCAATGGTGGCCCACAACAGAGTAGCCTTTGGCACATATGTACATACTAAAATAACAAGCAGATCAGTTAATAACAAGAATCTTTATACATATACAATATCCCCAACTCGATTTTTGTCTTCTGCACCAGACGGTGACCTCCTCCTGTCTAGGAGCCACTAGGCAATTGCCCTTTTGACCCACTATGGACGATATGCTAAAATCTGCATCCACGTTCAAACTTTTTAAAGGCGGTAGGTGTGAAAATGTACATAAATTCTTAATAGATTTTCCCATTAATTTAGACGGGCAGATCTGGTGGAGGGGGGGGCATGGACTTTTGGACTGTAAAAGCCAGACACCATCTAATCGGTTTTTCAGCGCGCTTTTCGGACGGGTAAAGGAAGGCGTTAAAAAATAAACGGGGAGCTGCAAACAATCAGAAGGCCAATCGCTGAGATGCAGAGCGAGGGGGTCTCTGAGAGCGAGACGGACCACTAAGGCTGCTGGATGTTGGAAGATCAGGTCTCGTAAAGCATTAGCAAGAACGTACGAAGAGAAAAACATATCAACAGACATCACGTAAAAAAAATTATAATAAATAGCCTAATTCTGTATTTCTGCCCCATTTAATTAGACAGACAGCCTAGACCGGCTAAAATCACACGCAATTAAATTACAGGACACGCAGAAAATGTTTATTTAGGTACACTAACATGTCACGTATAACGTAATAACACAGCCATAACACCCAGCGTAATAACGTGTTATTACATATAACAGAGATGTATGTAATAACACAGCCATAACACCCAGCGTAATAATGTGTGAAAAAAACTAACTCTTCTACATTTCTTCCCCGGTCTATATTTATTACACCCCACATACTGAATAGGCTTAAGTAACCTAGAAGAACCATGTGTATTCTGGAACAACATATACTCATATCTATGTGTGTGTATATATATGAGTATGTGTGTATATATATATGAGTGTGTGCGTGTGTGCGTGTGTATATGCATGTGTGTGTGTGTATATGAGTATGTGTGTGTGTGTGTGTGTGTATATATATATATCATGTTTACACACACACACACACACACACGTATACACACAGTCAGACACCGGGAAGCCGCACACACGCACGGGGTGTCTATGCACATGGTGCCCGCGGACAGAGCCCTCAGGTGCTGCCTACAGCTCCTGACACTCACTCCCTCACACGGTACGTGCCCGCTGCAGGCCTCCCCCAAATCCTCGGCCTTTCTTACCGCTCTCTGCGGGTAGAGTCCTGCTGGAAGCCGGGCTTGGTGGGCGCCATGTTCCGGGCAGCGGCCCCCGCGGTGTCCGGTCGCTCAGAGGCACGGGCATCCCGGGCCCGGCATCCTCCACTCACACCAGGGTGAAGCTGAGCTGCGTGTCCGGCCCACCTCCTCCTTCAGAGGGGGTGAGAGCGGCTCTAGCTACCGCTGCATCCCTCCATCACTCCGCTCCATCACACTGCCCTCCTCCCCCTCTCCTCCTTTCCTCGGCACAGACCGGCTTCTCCTGCCCTCTCCCTCATCCATCGTTCATTATAATCCCTTCTCGCTTTTTCAGTCCCTCTGCCCCAGTCTTTTGTTCTCCATTTTATTCCTCCTCACACTGGTCTATATATCTATCTATATCTATATATAATTACCCTCCGGTCTTACCCCACACTCCGTCATTAACCCTTTAATATTATTTCTCACACGTATCTCACGCGCTGTGTGTTATATATTTTCATTTCAAACCATTAAAGGCTTTTAAATATTTCTCTCGCAGTCGCTGACTCCCGTCTCTCGTAGAATAATGATATCGGATGGAAATTCTGCGCCATATCTCCCTACTTTCATTCTTTAATCAGTCCAGTCCCTGTCTTTTGGCCCGAGTCCCCCCCCCGTCCCTTTGACATCCGTGTTTGCTGGGTGTGAGCACATCACACCGTTCTGCAGCCCCAAAAGTCGCAATAATGCGTTTAGAAACAGGAAGAAAACGTGCATATAAATGAAATCGTGTGAATAAAATAAACGTTTGCGTAAAGCGCCATCGCTGTGTCATAAAGTCATGTAAACGCGCTCCTGAAATCTCTGCCACAAGCCAGACCCGCGGCCACAAAAAACAGCGTGGCTCTTAACCCGATCGCCTGGGGTATGCTACGGGCAAGTGGTTGCCCCACCGCTCTCTCCATATGAATATCTCTAAGCCGGACTGATGGCCGGCACGGCCCAGGAACGCTAGGACCTACGCTTAGGGAAAATAAAGCAAGTCGGCTTACTGATCCCGGCTGGACCCAATCTCGGCCCCTCTAGGGCCACCTGCCCACCTCCCGAAGTAGGTCTGCTATGTGATACTTGTAAGCAGGTGTGGGCAGAAGACATAAAATCTGTTTTTTAATTCAGAAATGAATGCACTGGGGCGATTCTGAGTACACGGCAGCGCCGCTAGAGCACAGAATAACCTGCTCGTCCTGCAGGCCAGTCCACTTTTATTTTACCCTTGAAGTCTTTTGACATATGTCTGCGCGGCTCGGGCTGACACAGATCTAAGGCCACCGCCGGGCTGACACGACCAACATCCAAGACAAGCAATAGCAGACGTGTGTTTTATCTTCACGGTTTCTAGAAATAAAGTCTACTTCACACAAACAGGACGGGTTCTTCCACGCAGCTCGTCAATGGCAGGTCCATTTCCAAGCATTTAATAAGCATGTATTTCTGGATAGATCATCACCAGCGCTACGTCCGGATGTCTAGTATGCGGACTTCATACGTCTTATTATTCAGGACTTATACACTTCAGATTGGAGCTAAAAAGTACTTTTAATATGTGTCGGGTTTCTCAGCCAGAGCTGATGTACATTCTCCAGGGATACTGTAAAATGTATTTAAAAAAGTAAATTATGGGTTAATTCTATATTTGAAACATTATATTCATTTGTGTTTGTTTTTAATTGTATTTCTTTGTGAGGGTTTGTTGTCGTAGAAGTGATACAAAAACCACCCCCTCCTGTGCGCTCACTCCCTCATCTTTCCTAGACTCACTCCCGCTGCCAAATGTCTCCTACCGTACCATCTTATTTGTCAGTCTGTACATATGCCTAGCAATATATTCATTATATAGTATATATATAATATAAAATAATATATATAATAATATAAAATACCGAAACATTATTTACAATGGGATCCAGTGGCATGATACCCTCTTGTTTCGTATACTTATAGACTGTAAGCTCTTTGCGCAAGTTCTGCCTCCCCTTTTTTTCTGACGCTCTTCTTGTTATGTCTTGTTAACGCATGGTACCGTTCTGTTGAATATGATGGCACTATATACATCAGTAGTAATAATTCCTTTTAGTTCACAAACCAATCGCTGTAAACATACAGATGATTAAACGCAATTCATTGGTGAGATCACATTGCTTGAAGAGCCATCTTTATCCCGCTTAATAGGTTTCTTTGCAAATGTCTCAAAAAAACCTAAGAAAAGTATAGTTAAAACCTACTAGCTCAAGTTGCAAAATGCAATCTAAGACAGTTTAAAATCTACCATTAAATGACAAGAAGTATGCAAGTTATTGATATGCATGCCATGGATACATCGACGACATCCCGTTTTCCTAACGAGCAGACGCCACCGACCAGCATCATTTTGAAGTAGAGCTAAATAAATGCTTTGATGAATCTCTATGCATGTGATTCTTACGTGTGAAGTTGTTGCGACAATACCTCCGATGAGATATAACAGTGTTAGCTGTAAGTAAGGAGTCGTTCTTATGAAGATACATCACATCCTTATTGTTTGTGTCTTTTTATCACGTCTTAGTGATGGACAAATCACCTTAGATGGAACAACGAATAGTAAATGCAACACTAATACTAAGTCATACGACTTGAAGAACACAGAGAATGTTTAAAGATGTGGCCAAAACAAGGTCAAGATCAAGGTGGCATCATGGCAGGCTGAGAACCTAATGAAGTTAGGGTACAATCTAAGGAGAAGGGGGCAAGAAAGAGGTCACAAAATCCAAACAATATAAGAGATACTTCATGGGTAAGTATCAGTCTACAATTCATGAGTCTGCATGGACAAACCATCTAAAGTCTCGTTTTCCACCCAACGAAAGAGTAAGCATTCCATGAACGATAATCGCAATGCAAAGAAGTTGTCACATAACCCAAGATTGTGCATTATGTTTGACAATAAAGGATACTTAAAACTTCTAACAGCACCAGTGGGTATCATCTGCCACTTACTGTGACAGTGCCCTCCAGCCAAGGGTTTTCTCACGATCGGCTCATAAGTAGAAAGCGTATGCAGAAACACACTGTCACTCCGAAACAGTGATTTGTGCCGGAAGCCACTCGGTTACAAGAAATAAGACAGGGGTTTTCCAGAAAAATGCAAAAGGAACATTTACTTAATTACGAGATGGATCCAGGTTGTATCAAGGTCAATTATTATTATTATTATTGTTTTATATAGCGCCATCAGATTCTGCAGCACTGTACAAAGGGTAGACAGGACATAACAATTAGTATATAACAGAACAAGATGACATACAGGAACAACAGGGTGACCAGGCAAGAATGGGTCAGGATAACAACAACTGCGCACCAACAGATTCTCCGGCACTCCCCACCGGTAATCGCGCACCAACGGATCCGGGTACTGAAGACCCACAGCGTCTCCACAAAGAGCCCCCTACTCGTACAAATAAATATGCCGGCTTGGCACTCCAAGGATAAATATAGAGTGCTTTAATGTGCACTAAAGTGGCGGTATACAAGCATAAGAGGGAGAAAAAGGCACACAAGGTCAACGCGTTTCGCGCTTTAGATGGCGCTTACTCATAAGCACCGGTCGGGGCCAGAACGGATGGCTTCCACTTCTCCAAAGGAAATAAATCCACGCAAATGGTAAAACTCCATTCCTGCCACAAGATAACCTAAACACAGTGACTCAGGGACATTTCATTAGGATGGCAGAAAGCTTTGGCCCTCTCTCATTCCGAAGTACCGTAATAAAACATGGTCTTCAAGTAACCTTTGTGTAAATCTGCTTGTTATTTAATGAGACAAACAAACCCTAAACTGAAATCAAATTGTTCCAAATGGGCTCGGCTGCCAAGATGCTGAACAGTAACGCATAATGGGCAAAAGTAAGCTTTTTCTGCCAACGGTCCATTTTCCCACAGAACAGAATTCATCCCCATGGGTTGAAATGAAATGAGATTACATTTTCCGCACTATAATGGTTTATATGTCATGGGAACACATGTGCATTAACTATGCATTTTACTATATGATCCGCCAAATAATAATGTACTTTGTATAATGAATTATTAATCCTACTTAAAAAAAACTATAGGTGGGGAAGTAAAATCATAGAATAACCCAACGGGGGGGTTTTATGGCACCTGGCTTGCATTGGTTGACGCTGCGTAAATGTTTTAAATACAGATGGGCAGCGGGTATGTAAATGTTAAATAAATGTTAGCAAATAATAAAATAAAACATTAAATTAACTTCAAAATAAAAATTACAATAAGCTAGAGCATACCAAAACACCATAAAGTTCAATATTGTGGAGGTTAATTCCATTAACGTTCTAGAACGATGAAAATGAATAATGCCGTCATATGTACGAAAGGACCCACAGTGATGCTTATTGACTGAGGATTCTGGCATATATTGTTCCAGGTACAGGCGATAAACATGTCGAACAGAGTGTCGGAACTATTTACATTTTTATGAGATCACATATCATTTAGTGTTAGTATGAAAAATGGATTGTACGTGGCATTTAAGTTCCATACCTAACAGCATCCACGGTGACCTGACTTTGGGATTCTTCTGCAGGTCCTTCTTCCTTTATAGTTTCATACCTCTGTTTTTCTTTCTCCGGTTGTATTCTCTCTCTCCTCTTTTACTCTCCCCCGTATGCTTCCTTTTTTCTTTACTTCTTCTCTTCCATTATCTCTTTCCCATTATCACCCCCCTTATCATCAACTTCTTCCTTTCGGCTATACTTTTACATTTCTATACCCCTTTGTACATTCTTCCTTTTTTTTTCTCCTTCGATTCTCTTTATTCTCTTCCGTTCCCCCTTTTTTTGTACTTCCTTGGCTTTTTTCCAATTTGCACAATAAATATAAGGGCGGAATGCTAAACCTATAGATGTATTTATTGGAATACAAATGGATTCATAAATATGGTATCGGTAACGTATATGAAGCATCAATAATTCTATAAATCTGCGTGGACATGTTTGGCAGATATAACAATAGATAGGAGCTCACAATACAAGCTTGAAACCCTTGGACATGTCAATATTCCAATACCGATCATGGAGTGTTTTACATCTTCCGATTACATTGTCTGACGTCCCACCCCACTAAGACCCCGAGCCAACATCCTGGCTGTCGGGTACAGAGGAGACGTAATATCGAATTCCTGACCTGCCAAATTTCAGGGCAAGGCCATCAACCGGTTAACCCTCTCGCACCCGGTGGGGCTTGGAACCCATGGCTGTTGTTTGCTCCGCGCGCCTCTCTCGGAGTGAAAGGGTTAGACAGCTGGCTTCGAGTAGATTGCCTGAAGAATAATTGAATTTCGGGGCTCTTGTGAAAGCAAACACAGGCTACACTGCCTCCTCTCTGTGCCGTACAGGGTGGCAAACTCACTGATTCAATTATTCCCCAGTAATTCAATGTATACAGCGTGCAGCCTTTTACTATTCTATATATTAAAGGGCCAGATACACTTGTGCTTCTAGTTAATAATACTTTATAATCAGCCCTGCAAGTCTACTGTTCAGCGGAGTTACGGAGACCCCGGTGCAGCACTGTGTCGCTCACATCACGAGGCTCTATGTTCAATACTTATCCTAAATAAATGTACCATCTAATTTATCCTGTTATACATCTAACTTACACAAGACATTACATATATCTATCTATCTATCTATCTATCTATCTATATACAGTAAATATACAGTATATATATATATATATATAGTATATATATATATATATTATATATACGAGATATATAAATATATATATATGTATATACTGTATATAAATTATATATATATTGAATCTGTTCTCTGTACCATTCCTTGGGCACAGATGACTTCCTGATACTGGAGCTCAGAAAAAGGCACCCTCCAGATTTCTCTCTCCATTCTCCATTCTCCCCATTTTTCCAAGAAGCTACTTTTTAAACCTAATACCTTTTACCCGTACTACTAATTGTAATAATCGTTATTTCTCTTTTAGGCAGTAGAAGATTTATTCAGTGCCCCATTACTCTTTGGATATGACTGGTCTATCAGGGTATGTAGCTTTCCATCAACTCCCATCAGGCTCATCATTCTCTCCTTACTTTTAATGTGCTGGAAATAATTTAGAATGATGGCTCTGCTGCTTCCTACAATCCCTTTGCTCTTTCCTTCTCTCCTGTTATCCCTAACAGGTCGATCTATACGGTATAAATGTTTCTAGTAACTATTAAAACTGTGCCGCATGCCATATACATGGTGGGTACTATATTGTACTATTGTAACTATACAACTTATAGCTGCATGGTACCAGATATGAAGTACAGCTATGTTAGTGAGTACACTGGGCGCACATAAACACGGGAAGCCCAATGTATTTAACGTGGATCCAACACATACACATACAGTAAATCACACTAACCCCGCTGCTAATACAATACATCGAATATCATACCCGGAGATGACCACAAATCGGCATATTTGTGATGTCCTCATTTAAGATGTGGTTATTTCATGCTCTCATGGGATTCGGCGCAGCGTATGTGCAAACAACAAATATCCGGCCATTCTGCTAAATAAGCGATGCCATTTAATCTACCCCGCTAAGTGTTCCTATTTTTTTCATCTAAACTGGAAATCTTTTTAACTCTCAGCATCCAGGTTCCCATTCAGATAATAGAAATAATGAAATGACCTAATCAAATATAATATGACATCATAACTCTGTTTTTCTTACTCAATATTATTATTATTTATTGTTTTATGTAGCGCCATCAAATTCCGTAGCGCTGTACAATGGGTGCAGCCGTTGTTCTTATCTCACGCTGTTTGTTTTGTATGAAGCCTTACTATAACTCATATAACTGTGGCTGCGGCTTTAAAACATCTGTCTATATCGAAAAGTCATATTTTTAAAAAACAAAAACAAAAGAAAAAAAAAACATATAATAGTCCAAAACCTGTAGCGAAACCTTTTAATTGCTAGATAAAAAATATCAGCCTTATAAAAAATCTAATTACCTATCGCATTGATATTTCTGTGCGTCTATCTATAGGCACATAAAAATAAAGGCAGATATTGATCCCAGTGTAAATAATGTTTGGAATATATATAGAGGCACATCACAAGATCCCGTGCAGTTTCTCATCGTCCTGGGTTACAAAAATCCCCGTATTCTGCAACGACTGCAAGGATAATCTATATGCTTCGATAGCCAGAAACTTTAACTCTTTTCATGCCAGGCAAGCGAGGGCTATTTGGAGAGGTGGCTCTGTTTGTAAAAATACTACCCAGAGAACGCACATGCAACTGTTATAGCTTGTTAGATTTTTTAGGGCGGTCTTGGTTAAGGTTCAGATGAATGTCTGCTGGGCGGCTGCCCTGTGTCTTCACTACTGCTTGTAGCTTCAATGTATTTACAAAGTCTGTGCCACTTGCCATCTATAAACTACCAGTTGCCCAAATACCCATCTAGATCTGAAACAAGTATCCTTTTAAACACCCGACGCCAGTCGCTTAAATGGTCAAAATCCAGTAACAAGTAAAGGGCAATTAATCAAATCGAATGCATAGGACCCCTGAATAAGTGGGGGTCCCGCCATATGCTACATCGATCATTATAAGGCTGTGTATGCCTGTCTATAGAATTACATTTAATGGCGGAGGCATGGGAGGGGTATTTCTTGCTTGCTAGGAATCCATTGGAATTTGACATATTGGATGGTATAAAGAGTTAAACAGGGGCTAAGCTTTAACTTCAGGGCGAGAAAAGGCAGATTAGGTAAATCAGCAAGCTCAAGGCTACAATTTTTAACATATACTAGTTCATTATCAATGTATTACACATATATATATATATATATATATATATATATATATATATATATATATATATATGAGAAAAAGAAAAAAACATAAAAAAGTAGAAAATATGCACAGCCACCAATTTTTTTTATAGAATAAGATATATGCAGCTCTATGTTTTGAGTTTTCACCGAATATAAATCATGTGTTTTCCAGATTAAAATATCCGCCACTTAAATTTACATTCGGACCTTCAGGTATATCTCAAACAAGATATTCCTTTTACTTGTGTTGCAGTCATTAAAGGGTTTATACAGTTGTATGTATATATATATATATATATATATATATATATTCATAGTTAGAGGAGAAAAAGACCTTTGCCATGTCTGTTTGGGGAAATTATATCCGTATGTCCCAGTTTTGTCTATACCTTAACCTTCTCTCTATCACAGCACAAGCCTGTGCGTTGGATGATATAGAAACGTAAACTGTAGATTACAGAACATATGGTACATAAGGCTGTGATAGACCACACTGGAAACTGTTGAGGAAAAAAATTAATTTTTTTTTTTTAAGGCAAATGTTCTTATTCTCGACCATTTCCAGTGAAGCAGCTGAACAGAAAATGAACGAAAACTTTCATATATATTCTCAGAGATGGCAACTTGGGCGCTGTGGACTACAATTCCTATTGATCTGAGACTTGTAGTCCAGATTACGCAGATCTGAGATTAATGACCGTGTTATAAAATGGAATTTTATATATTTTTCTTTAAAAACAAAATGGGATCATAATGTATCCAACCTGAATAAAAGATTTAAAAATGTATTGAAAAATAAAGCATATAGATATATATATATATATAAGCTATAAGCATATATATATATAAACTATTATATATATATATATATATATATATATTATGACGCCAGTGTACGTTATGGGGAAAATCACTGCCTGGCTAATTGTACAACTAGATTTAAACATATGAATTTATCGGATATATAATATATTTTTTTAAAGCTAGGCATTAATGCTTTGTATATTGTTTTATGATCTATATCTATATATGAGTGTTTTTCCTTAGCAGTGAGAGGGTGCGTTTGGAAAGATGTATTATTTTGTTTTGATTGCAAGCTCTGCGTTAAAATCAATGTCTCATTGTCTTTCCTGTCTGACCTCTGCTTCCCCCCCCTCCTTCTTCTCGCCCCAATCCGGTGACTGATCCCTAGCCATTTGGGGAGTGACAGGCGAT